>NC_134077.1:21058605-21336736 GCF_965140245.1 Athene noctua | reverse complement strand
CCCTGAGCTCAAATTCCCTCCTGATTTTCTCTGCCTCCTCCTCCCTGAGTGGCATAAGGGGGCAGAGAATGGGGGTTTGTGGTCAGTTCATTACACATTACCTCTGCTGCTCCTTCCTCCTCACACACTTCCTCTGCACTGGCATGGGGTCATGAACTTCAAGTCCTCCATGAACTTCTTCAGTGTGGGTCCTTCCCACAGGCTGCAATTCTTCACGAACTGTTCCAGCGTGGGTCCCTTCCACAGGCTGCAGTCCTTCAGGAACAGGCTGCTCCAGCCTGGGTCCCCCATGGGGTCACAAGTCCTGTCAGCAAACCTGCTCCAGCGTGGGCTCCTCTCTCCACAGGTCCACAGGTCCTGCCAGGAGCCTGCTCCAGTGTGGGCTTCCCGCAGGGTCACAGCCTCCTTCAGGCATCCACCTGCTCTGAGTGGGGTCCCCCAGGGGCTGCAGGTGGAGATCTGCTCCACCGTGGACCTCCATGGGCTGCAGGGGCACAGCCTGCCTCACCGAGGGCTGCACCGGGGGCTGCAGGGGGGGGTCTCTGCTCTGGTGCCTGGAGGAACTCCTCACCCTCCTTCTTCACTGACCTTGGTGTCTGCAGAGTTGTTCCTCTCACATATTCTCACTGCTCTCTTCTGTCTGTTATTGTACATCATTTTTTCCCCTTTCTTAAATATGTTATCACAGAGGTGCTACCACTGTCGCTGATGGGCTCAGCCTTAGCCAGCAGTGGGTCCATCTTGGAGACAGCTGGTATTGACTCTGTTAGACATAGGGGAAACTTCTAGCAGCTTCTCACAGAAGCCACCCCTGTAACTCCCCTGCTACCACAACCTTGCCATGCAAACTCAATACACTGACATACTGCCCTTTAAAATAGTTTTGAGCTGAGTCTTTTCTGGAATATGGACTATGTCTCAACAAAATAAAAATACATCATGTAAGCTAGTCCAATTTATTTTTTTGATATTTCCATTCTGTTTCCTGCAACAGAGACAAGATCAATAATGCTAAGCAGCAGAAGTGGTGCAAAAGTTTTGATGTCAAGTGTTGTAGTGATAATTTAAAGTTGGTCAGAAAAAAAATTGATCCTATCCCCACTTGCTGAGTCTGTGAAATTGGTTATGTCAGCAAAGATGGTGTTTCTCTGGAGTCTGCAGGAATCCTTTCCCGGTTTCTTCCAGAGTATCCTTCCCTGAGCCCATCAAGCAGGTTATGGGGGATCTGGACTGTCAGGAGCTTCCCCAGTGTATTACTGACCCTGCAGTCAGCAGTTCCAGCACTTATGTTTGCAGCTCTGTTAGTTGGATCTGCTGAGTCTTCTGGATGAGAACCACTGGGGTTTCAACATGCCAGATAGTGAAGCAGACACTTTTGCATTGGGCTGGCTGCCTGTCAAGGTTTCTGAGGAATTTGGGCTGTCATCAAGATTTGGTGGAACTGGGCTCTTCAGTATTTGTGAAGCAGGCAGTCTCTGCTAATGTTCTGGAACAGTTCAAGATTTGACTTTTTAAAAAAATTAGGGGAAAGAAACCAATTTTCAGTGACATTGGTTTGAAATTAATCTTCTGAATACTGCATATGATGGAATTTGCTTGCTTAGACTAGCTTGTACAGTTATTCACAGCATCATTCCTAGGTGTAGAGAAGCTCATACTTTAATCACTCACTGACACAAATGCTTTGCTTTTCCCAGGAAAGGCTCATTTGTATGAAGAGGAATTGACAGATGCAAATCCAGTGCAACGTAGAACAACAGGACTTTCTGTATATGAGCAAATAAACCTAACCACAAGCTAACGTCTGCAAGGAGTTAACAGTTGGTTACCTGTGAAATATATTATCAACATTTAAATAAGTAAGGGCTGGTGCTACTTTATCACTTGATTGAGAAACTTTGGAATGCTGTTATATATGGAATGAAGCACTCAACAGTTACAAGTCAGGAAGTTGATTAGACAATTTATCTTGTAGCCATCTTGCTGTCTGGTTATTAAAACCAAACACTTGCAGCTATGCATACTAACAGCAGGAGAATTTCCCATCTGTGGTGTAATTGCTTTTGTCAGTTTTTCTCAAAGTAGAAAGGTGCTGCTGTTTCCCAGTGAATTTGTTCAGGAAGATTCCTGCAAGGCAGCTGCTAACCACTGAAGTCCTGCCAAAGTTGTAATACAAAACATTGCCTCTTTACTTTTGCAATAAACTCGCCAGGATTGTGTGCCTGTAAAGCAAGGAAAGAGGGGAAGTAAGGCTGAGAACCTACATCAAATAATTTGCTACCACATTTGGTTTGCTTTAAGGTAAAATAGTATTATTTGTTTTTCCTGGATTTTCAATAAATTTAAAAAGCTTCCTCCCACTTAAATTTGCCTCAGCTAATTCATCCTCCTTGTCTTTGTTAGCTCTGTTTAGGTTTGTTTAATCCAAGAATCCTATTTTTAAATAGAACCATTTAAATATTGTCTACATCTTTATCAAGCTCTAGTCATGAACTAGAGCTGGAAACTAGTCATGAAATTTAGTGGTAATTTTGCTTCTCTGAAGTGATTTTTAGTAATTTAAAAACTTGCTTAAGTATTTATTAGGGCCTGGAAATGGACAAATGAGGCCAGTAGGTTTGACTTCTCTAGATTTTGGGTAAGAAATTATATGGTTTGTAGACTTATGCTCTGTCTGTTCATGGAAATATCCACCCTGAAGTCTCAAATAGCAATATTTACCTTATATAAGTGAATACACCAGAATAAAGGTTTAGGACTTCAGTTAGGGCTATCAGTGATGTTGGTGCTTTCACTCCTGCTGCCTTCTTAAGGCTGTCCTCTCCAACAGCAGCTGTTGCATGAGAAACAGAGGAGAAAGTACTAAGATCAGAGTGTGGGATGGTACATGTTCTGTAGGGGAAGAGGAGCCCTCAACACAACTATTAAAACTGTAGTTAGACTGTTCATTTAAAAACAAGAAAATTAATTTAAGAGGATCTATAATTCTTGGTAGTTTGTGCAGTGTCACACTGGTGCTTTGTGCTCAGGTTCTGATGTTCCCTTTCCACAACTGACTGTGATAGTTTCTTAGAAGTGGTGAGGTTGTAATGTTACTAAAGAGGTGAGAACTTTTACAGAAGTAAACATGAGAGATCTAACTAGCTGGAAATGTTTGTTTATGGAGTGATACTAATAGCATGGTGTTCTGGGAATTGAATTTGGAGGAGATGGGAAATCGCACACTGGGTGAAATTTTGAGGCCATTGTGATGCTTCTGTGTTCAGTTCTATCCTCTGCTGGAGGGAGTTCAAACTCACATATCCCTCATGCTGCTCTAGGTACCAGGATATGGGCTGCTCTGCATGTACTTGTAGCTTGTTCAAAGGTCAGTAGACAAAATGCCTACAACATTCTTAGGAGTAAGGACTCTTCACCTCTGGTAAGTGTGATGATTACCTGGCTATCAAATCAGGCTGCCACTTGTTTTCTCTTTCTGGTCAAATGAATCTTGAATCTTTTTTCTGTGCAGTAGAACTGCTTAAACGGGATGAAGCAGAAAGATTTCCAATGCAGAATAGCCAATAGTTGGGGTGTTTCCTTATAGACTTGCAAGTTTGAAACTCCTCAAGCCAGGAAAAGTAGCTGGACCTGGTTCTCCTGCTTATTTGTGAATGCTCTTCAGACACACGTTAAAAGAGAATACAAGTACTGAGGTCTCTTCAGTAACAAGAATGGACCTCACTCAGCGCTTTGAGGGGAAGGAGGAAGGTTCTGGGCTGCAGATCCTGACTTGACAGAGGCACTACCTTACAGATTCCCTGAAGTGACATGATGTGAGATCTGTTTGTGTAATCAGATTTTCCTGATGACTATCCCTAGGCAGCCCACTAATGAGCATTTTGTTTATGAAAATGTTTTTATAAGGGCTCTGGCATCTACTGTTCAAGCGGTGTGACACATAACTTGCAAACTTTAAAGACTTGTATTGGAGCTGACCCAGAGTCCTTAGTACCATATGCAGCATGATCTTAGTCCCTCCTCCCCTGCCTCCACTTACCCCAAACCATAAGGCTCTTGGTACTGAGGAAAAAACTTTTCACCAAGTCCTGCAGTAGGGTTTCATATATATATTTTTGTTTGTTTGCAGAAATGATGCAGTCTCAAGCTACTGTGAATTTTAAAGCAGGGTTTCCTTTAGCAAAATTCTCACTAATTCAGTATTTTTTCAGTGGTAGATTTAGGATCTAGAACACTGAGTGATAGGGTTGCATTTGCTTGATCCGATGTACTCCAACAAATATGACTAAACATTATCCTTGTGATTTTTTAAATTCTTCCTCTGGTGATTCATAGCTTAGCGTTTATTGTTAACATTGGATACATGCCATTTTCACAGCTGAACATATTGCAGAAATCTAAAAACTTTTTTGAAAGAACTAGATGGCAAAATTAATCAAAGCTCTTGATGGTATGCAGTGTATTTGTAGCTCATGAGTGGGAGAATCCATAGCATACTAACCATTATTCAGAACTGATAGTTTATAAGCTCCTTTGCTTACTGAGAAAAGGTTTTTTGCTATGTGTATTTTTGAATAGTTGAAATTAAGGAGGTAAGTCACTTGCCTCACAGGGGACTATGTGGTGAAAATGGCTGTTCTTTTAATAAGGAAAGGGTGTCAGTAAGGCTTTGTTGTCATAGTAAATGTATATGGCACTTCACATATGCATATTTCCCTAGCCAGTAGAATATTTCCCCCTCTGGATTCCTCTCTCTGCCCCAGATTTAATTCTTATCCTGGTAAGTGGGTTTAGTCAAATTTCCAAGAGAGTGCCCATGATGAAGGTGGTGTCTCCTTGTACAAATCAGTTGGATGTGAGTGCTTCCTTTTGATTTTTTACTCTCTCAATAGTAAGGAGACTCCACTTCATGCAGCAAAACCATTACAATCTCCCCTTCTCTGTGAATTAATCCTTCTACCAACATATTTCTTTCTGAAGACTCTTAAATGTTAACTTGCATCAATCAGATGTTTGCGCTCCCACAAAAGAAAGCGCATGACTAACTATTGTATTTATCTAACTTCAGGGGTTTTGTACTCCTGTCACTGACTGTAGTATCTGAGTACTTTCTGCATGCTTCACTTAAAAAGACAAGGTCTTACTGGTTTTCACGGTGTGTACATCGTCTCTTTAGTTGGGACTCTACAAAAATGCTACTTTCATGATTGTGACAGCAGAGAATAGAGGTAAAAATAGGCATCAGTCTTGCAGTGACTGATGAGAGGGTCTTATGGCATCCATAAAGATGGTTCACGCTTCTGTTTTATGCAGCTGAATCGCTCTGGTGAAAAATGATTGTTCTTGAAACTTAGGACCAGAGCCTTACATTCTTGGAGGCCTCTGAGCAGAAGTGTGTTGTGTTTTCAGCAACCTCTGGAGTGACAAGCACGGCAGTGCTGGCTCTGTAACCCTCACTCCTCCAGGTGCTGGCCTTCTAGACCCCCTGTGGGTGAGACCCGTCTTTCAGATGCACTGTAACCAAGGGGTACAGTTACAGTCATCTAGACATGGCCTTGATGTGTGTAGTCTAGAGAAGTCTCAGTATCTCTGTAATCCTGTCTGGGAGGTTGGTATATACTTCATTGCTGAAACCTAAGATGTTGTGTTTTCAGTTGCTATCAGTTCCTTGGCTAGGCAAATCAAAGTTACTTTGGTTATAAGCAAGAGTTCCTTGTGCAGATATATCTTGTAAAGGGCCTTGTTTTCCCTGTCTTGATTTAATTGTTGTTATCTATTTACTGAGCGCCTGATTATTTTTTTAAAAGTATCCCTGGAACATGACATCATTCTTTGTTACTGAGGAAAGCTCATGTGAAAAGATGGGTCTTTCATTATGCTCTAAAAATAGTGAGGTCACTCCCATCAACAAAAGATAAGATTTTTCAAGTTAAGGAAAACCCCATGTAATCTCACACCGACGGAGCACACAAAACCAAGGCAAAGTACAGGAAATGAACCAACAAATTCTAACTGTGGGAAAAGACATCCACGATACTTAACACTAGGTTAATGAGAGTATCTTTCCATAAAACATTTACAAAAATTAAAAGTTTTCTGAGAAAAGTTATACTATAATTATGTAGAAAATTAGGGAGGTGTCCTGAGCTCTTTGCTCTGGGAAAGGTTGAATTGAGCTAGAGCCAAAGAAGCACTTTTTTGCAAAGTAGTATCAGAGTAGTGTTTCAACATACTCATAAACTTATTGGAGTCCATCTCCTATGAGACCTATCAGTGTTTCAGTTTAATTTCCAAGGAAACAAAATATCTGACAAGTTCTGGTATCAACAATTTCCCAGAATGAAGTAGTGAAATAAAACTCATGTGTGTAGCAAAAAAAAAGATCCTTATTCTGATATCCAGGGACTCCCTGACCAGCTTTTCAGTTTTTGGAGCCCTAAAAAAATGAATTCTAGGTGAGGGAGGAGAGAAACATCAGGTAGATATGTCAATAAAGCCTATAACATGTAGAACAATCATCAAATTAAATTTAGGCATTAAATTTAGGCTTAATAAACTCAGTAGGATGCAGTTTAACTACCCTTCATACCAAGAAAGACATGTGGAGACAAAGTCAAGACCATGCTCACTGAAACAGTATAAGAGCCTTGCATAGAGGAAATAAAAGTATCTGAAAAATTCAATATATGAGGTGCTCTATGAAAAGCAAACGCAGTGGGAAAGAAGAGAAGAGACTGCAATGGGAGCATCTGAAATGGCCACCAGAGTCCAAACCTCTGTAGACCACAATTCAGCAGAGGTAGTATTCTGCATGGAGGTAGAGGTCAGTAACAATATCTTAAAACTAGGTCATATGCCAGAAGTGATATAGGCCCATGTTAGTACCTGAAGATCTGAAGAGTCTGGATATTTGGGGGATGGGAGGAAGAGAAGGTTGTCTGCTTATGTTAGTGGAATGAACCATATCTGATTAATGTTAATCCTCCTGTTTTCAGGTGTGTTTGACCTTCACAATATGCAAACTTATTTTGAGTACAATAAGTTTCCAATAAATATTTATGGGCATTATCTATCATGTAAACTATTGTAGGAGATAAAGAGGAAAAGTTTTGCAGGCATTTTAATATCTGTTGAAGTAAACGGCATAGTGAAAACAAACAAACAAAAAAAAACCAAGAAAAATTGACCTTATAGCCCCTTTTCCAGAATTTTATTATTTTGTATGACTGGGAAATCAGCAAAAGTAGAAAACATTTTTCTGAATTTGGAAATGTGATAGCAATTTTTAATATAAGTATCTGGGTGTTAATGAATTGATGGTGATTTTCAGTCCTACTTTCCCTCCAATAGTACTTAAAGGTACTCACTGATACTGCTGATTTCTGTCAATACTGCTCTTCCAGAATTCCTATGATATTTGGGTAAGAAAGATGGTGAATTTTTGCTTTTCCTCATAGAAGCCTGGTTACAACTGTCTATGTCTGCTAGGTGTTGCAGGTAATTTTAGCAAAAGAAGCTCTTTTGTTTTTGTTATTGTTTTGGGGTTTTTTTGTCTTCAGAATTCCAGGTTATTCCCAAATCTGCTGGCTATGTTGCCACTGTTTTAATGTTATGGGTTTTATATATACATATCTGTGCTAACACATTGCCCCTCTACTGTCCCAGACTCAGATGACTTTGCCCAATACACATACATATGTATAAAATGCATACAAATACACAAAAGGACCAATCTCTCCTAACTTTAAGCATTATTTATGAACTAGTTTGTTTTAGTTTACTTTTTAGTGAAATAAGAAATATTGATGCTTTTGATTTGTGGCTCATCTCTTTTCTAGAAAGAGGCATCTGATGTAGGTTAAGTTGGAGAGTGTGGATCATCCACCTATTCCTGTTCACTGCAAAGGTAGCTCAGATGTAAACAGCTGTGCACAAATGAATACCGCCAACGCAGTCTGGGCAAAGACAAAAATATAGTCCTTTGTTCCTTGGTAACTTTGACTGTCATAAAGTTTGTGTTGCATGCTGTAATTGTTGCTAAGATGCTGAGAACTTTTGGCTAGGGGCTTTGTACTACCAATTTCTACACTTGGGAAAATATATGCTTGAGATGTCTGAAATTGGAAGTCTGCTGCTTCTCACTGAGGAAAAAAAACCAACCTAGGAGTAGAGGGGTAATGATAGATAGAGACAAAATTTAATCCAGAAAACTTGGTTGTATGGCCTGGGAAAACAGAATGGAACTATTAATTTTAAAAAGTAATCTGAAAACCCAGAACAGAGTTTCCTTAGAAATATTACTTTCTTCTTGATTTTATTCCTTTTCAGTTTTCAGCATCTCTTCACAAACTGAACATACTTTTTTTATGAGTCAAAGTGATATGTTCACAAACATGAAGAAGTTATCAAGTTATTGAAAAATATATGGGATATTTTCAGGATAGCAGGTGTTCTGAACTAATTAGTACAATCTTACACAGGTATGTATGTCAGTGATCACTTTAAAAATTCTTCAGCTCATGCATAACTATATAGTGGGTTAAAAAAATATCATTAACAACTGAAAAGTGAAATAACTTTCTTGGGATTTTGAACAGGCAAAAAACGTAAGGGGAAATGCAAGAATATCTTTCCATGGGTCACAGGAAGTTTATCTATAAATAGAGCCCCCATTTATTTCATTGCTGGCAGACAGAAGAAAAGAGCTCTTGGTGCAGAATTGTAGAGAAAAGGCAAAGTGTAGAGAAACTACAGAGTCTGATGTAGAGAAAAAACAGAGTGAAGTGCAATAGTGCAAGTTGCATGCAAATACACCAAAACACTGCTGCTGGGGCTGCAAAATTCAAACAAGACAACGCTTTACCTCTTAAGATTTTTCTTCTCAGCTGCAAATACTGACAACTTTACAAAATCTCAATTTTGCAAGCAGCCTGAAATGATTTCTCAAATGCCTGAAGTGTTCCAGTTAATGTCAATAAGCCACTACCTTGGGAGCAATACTGTGATCTTGTATGTCCTAAACATCTTTACACTAGTTCCAGGATACTGAAAGAGGCAGTTCAACCCAAATGCTAAAATCCTTGTTTTAATCGCATTCTGTGTAAGAAAACAATTAGAAGACAAACAGCTCTTCTACTGAACGTTAGAGGAAAACAGTAAATAAGTACTATAACAAATCTGGAATGTTTCCATGTTATTCATCTGCATATTTAATTTAAGGAAAAGAGAGTGTTACTACAGAAATTCACAATTCATGGGACTGACACTTCCTGGTAAGCTAAAATCAACTTTGTATATAGGAAGATGTTTATAAATGTGGTAGATTCTTGCCAGCTACTATACAGTTTTATGCAGAAGGACAAAATGCTGCTGCTAAAGAGACCAATATTAAAGTAACTGGCCCTCACACCAGTTATGTACGATTCTTCCAGTCAAACTGCTTACATCATTGTAGGATGAGAATATGCACCTGGTGATTTCCCTGCTTTACTGATGTACTAGTATATTGATGCTAACTTTTTGCGAATTACTTATTCATCAAACACAGCTACACAAACAAATAAATCTGCCTGTGCATGTTCACACCTCTCAAATTGGTTCCACTGAAAAATCTAGGGAAATAATTTTATTAAAATTTCCATGATTCTGAATGCTAGCCTCGATGGGACCTGCTGACCATGTGTCCAAGACCCTGCTCCCTGACTAACATACTGTGTGATCCTCCCAGAACCATGGAAAACGATGTGAGTGCTGTTGTCCTAGACACATGGCACATACACAGTATACTGTATGAGAGTAGTTTCAGGTGTTTTTCTGTTTGTCATGGAACCTTCCCTATACCTACTCTACCTTGAAGTCATCATGTACTTTCAAGAAAAATGAAATCCTGTGGGTATAGACCTATAGAAGGGTTTTTTCATAGTTTACACAGCATCACTTAACACATGTAATTAGGTCTCCTGGCTTACCTTGCTTGACCTTTGGGAGGAAAGGTATGTTTCAGAAAGACATTCCCCATTTTAGATTCATTTGAGAATAAAAATATCTTCCAGGCTCCCTTTTAGCCTCTGAGCAAAGAACTTAATGACCTGTAATGCCCTACTCACACTGTTACATTCACATGCAGCTCAATAAAATGTTTTTCTTGCATGGCAATTTACTGCAAATAGCAATCACATGTTGTAGGTGCTTTATAACTAGTGTTGACTGAACAACCATAACCCTTTGGCTCTGATTCCAGTTCATTCTCTGGCCTTCATTCACCAAGAAAAACATGGATAATTGTATCTTAAATTTTATCTTCTAATAAAATCCATGGAGGGAAGTGAAAGTTAGGAGCTTAAATTGGGAATGTGGATGTTTTGTCTGCCCAACACTCAGCTCTGCTCTCCAAAGAATCAGTCTGGGAAGATCCAGCAGAAATAGATAAACAAGAATGTTGGCTGCTGTACTCGAGATCTGGTAGTCACTAAATTATTTATTATAACTGATCAGAACCCATACCTGGGAGCTGTGCACAGAGCAAAAAGACCTGGGAGCTGGTAGCAGGTAGGTATATCATGGAATTATGTTTGTCTTAGGTAGAAGCTGCCTTAACCAGCCAAGTAAGTAGTGTCTCATCATGCTCCAAATTAGAAACATTTTTGGTGGCCTCTTTTGTAAATGATGGATGACTCTGGTCTGGTATCCAAGGAAAAAACTTGGTGGAAACTGAGATAAGAATGTTTAGAACAACCATGTCCAAAGGTATCCAAAAACTCTTAATTCCTTTGGCAAAATAAATAATTACAGAAATTGTACAGGCTTTTTTTACTGTGACATATCTTACAATCTTGATTTTCTTCTGTCTGAGCTGAAGTGACTAAAAAGCTAATTCTGCTCCTAGCACAGCCAAGGATCAGGCAAGTGAGACAATGTACAATCCACGTCTGATATATAACTTAAGTGTCATTAGCACATAAATCAATGCAAATCCCCAAAAAAGTTACTCCCTTGGAGGAATAGAAACAATATCTTCAGGTGGATGTCCAGAGGTAAGTAGGGAAAGAGAGCATGTATCCAGAATGCTGATATTGTCCAGATTTTATGTGAAGGAAGAGTGAAATACAAGGTGGTGCTACTCTACCCTTTGTTCTTCCAATGTTATTCATAGCTTTTTTGGTTAAAAGCCTTTCAGCACTTCAGATAGGTTCTCAAACCCTCTGGCATGTGCTTCGTGTATCTTGGGCAGAATTCTGTAAAGTGTCCCTTGGCTTCAGTCTTTGTTGTGTTGCATCTCTCATGTGGAAAGTCTTTTGAGTACTTCCTTTCCCTCACAGATGCAGACTACCTTGTCTTATTTTAGTATTTTGTATCAAAATGTTCATTATGTCATCTATCTTTATCCTAGAATTAACTACTTATTTCATTAATGTGTGTAAGACCTGCAGACAGGGTGATGAATGCCTATTACCTCTCATTAATTTATATTAGATACATAAATATTATATTAGAAAAATAACCCTTTAATTTTGATGTCTCTAGAAAATTCCAACACAACCCTAATTACATCTTGGCTACCTGTCATTGAGTAAATCATGTCTACACTAGAACCAATGCAATTGATTAGACTGCTTGTTGCCTGCATATGAACAAGAACATAAGTATGACAAGTGGAGGAGCATTTTATGAATGTCTTAAGTGCCATCTAAAGAGAACACAGTTTAAAATGGGTAAGGGTAATAATTTTTAACAATAGATGAATAGATTCTTAAGGGCATATATTTCTCAGCATGAAATGTCATTTTGCTGAGTTTTGTTGTCTTGGCAGTGTTTGATGGACAAGGGAGTACATTCTTTGTATTATTATAATCTACTGGGATTTTTTATTCCTGATTTTTTTAAATTGTTCCCTCCTGCCCTGGTTTGTATTGCCTCTTTCTTACCAAAGTTTCTCTGTGCTACTTGCAGCTTTCTGTTGTTTTTTTCCTCTAAATTCCTCTTTCTTAGTGTTTAACTGGTGTCCCATACAATTTCGCAAAACAGTGTTAGGTGTCAGAAAATGTACTCAAACCCATCCCAACAGCTGAATGACACCTGGGTAAAATATTTGCAAGCTCCCTTATTCATTGTCACCTTAAATCTGATAAGGTACCGACTGAGGTTTTTATTCAAGTTCTCAAAATATCTCATAAGAGGATCTTAACCTTTTTTAGTAAATCTTTTATGAAACATATTAGATGTACTTAAATTGTGAATGAAAGATCCAAATACCTGAAACTTAAAATCTAATTTTACAGTATTACCAGAGATAGCTTTACCCTCTTCAGACTGTCTCCTCAGAATTGAGTTTAGCTGCATTCACATCTCTTTCCCAATGTTGCTTGGTGTGTGTCTTTTGGCAGAATTGAAAATTATTAAGCATGAAGTATTCTGCAAAATAATATTGGAGCAACATATGAACATAACAGAGGTATGAGCTCCTTGGGGCCAGATTGACTAGGCTCTGTATGGTGTTAACAGAATCATGCCATGCTGCGTGTCTGAATTAGCCATGCAGAGTTAGACTTCCATTGAGGCTTGGTTAGACTCATGTGAATCTCAGTCTTGGTGAAGCAGCCTTTGGTCATGCCTCTGCTGTTGAGAGCCCACATCTGTGGGCTGATGGAGGATACCATTTGGCTGACCTGAGTCAACTTAGTTTAATTTTTCAGAGAAGCCTCGTTTTAAATACTGACACCTGACAGCTCTAGAGTTATGCAAACCTGATCTGGGAATGGGTGTCAGCTGTTACAAAGGGGGCATTAATTCACAGCTTACTTCCTTGAGCTTTCTGTTCCCTGCCTGCAAATCCACAGTTGTACAGATTCCTTAAGGACAGAGTCTTCTGGATGGTTTACCTTCCATGTGAAGTAATGAGGTTGCTTTGCCTCTTTGATCTGCTCTCATGCAACACAGGAGTAACTATCCATGACTAATGGGAGACAGTCTAATCAGGGATCCTGGAAAAGGAAATCAAAACTTAATTTACTTTTATTTTAATTTAATTTACTTTAAAGTATTTTGATAG
Source organism: Athene noctua (assembly GCF_965140245.1). Classification (NCBI taxonomy): domain Eukaryota; kingdom Metazoa; phylum Chordata; class Aves; order Strigiformes; family Strigidae; genus Athene; species Athene noctua. The sequence continues at coordinate 21,323,688 of NC_134077.1, read as the reverse complement.
AAAAAGGTCTCAAACTTTCTCTTTTTCTTTTTCTTTTTCTTTTCTTTTATGGTTACTGTAAGAAGCCCAGTGTATTGCAATTACTTTCATCACCCAGGAAGGGACTTGGCGTCAGTATCAGAGGTTCCTTGTTTATTTTGTACTGTTGGATTTCTTTCATCATCTTTCAGAAGAATTTCTAGCTCAGTGTGTTTCTTGGTACTTATTTCTTCCCATCTTTTTAATTTATGCCTTCTCCTAATGAAATTTTTCAGAATCTTCAGCTGTCTGTGACAAGAGTTCCCTGAATGCTGACTTGGGGCTGCGTCCTTTTGTGGATCATGGTAATTGTGAGATCACTTACAAGAACGTTAAGTAGCTGCATTTTGCTTTAGGAAGCATACCAGGCTGTCATTTCAAATCTGCAAGTAGTCATAGGTATGTTCATCTCCTGTGCTTTATTTCAGTACCTCCTACTGAGAGTCTGTGAATGAAACTGGATTCTGTATCAAACACGGCTATCTCTCCACTGTGGGAAAGAGAACAATTGTAGCAACAGCATTTTCTTCTACAAACAGTGGTATTTCCCTGTTTTTAGAAGAAAATGAATGGCCACAACACCTGCTGATTAAGAGGTGACACACCATTCTGGTAGCAATCTCCAATATCGTGTTTTGATGTTCTCTCCAATGATGAATTTATGGCAATAAGCATGATCACATACAAGCTCAGTAGACAAAACAGGGGATGGAGAGGGAACTGGGGTTGTTTAGTCTGGAGGAGTCTGAGGGGAGACCTCATCGCCCTCTACAACTGCCTGAAAGGAGGGTGCAGAGAGCTGGGGATGACTCTCTTTAACCAAGTAACAAGCAATAGAACAAGAGGTAATGGCCTCAAGTTGCACCAGAGAAGCTTTAGACTGGATATTAGGAAGCACTTCTTTATAGAACAGGTTGGAATGGACTGCCCGGGGCAGTGGTGGAGTCCCCATCCCTGGACGTATTTAAGAGTCGGGCTGAATTATGGCACTTCTGTTTCCACAAAATGCCCATAAAATAATTTTATGATGCATTTGACTGATAAAAAATATAGTCCAGGTTGCATTTTGTCACTTGGGGCCCTATTAAGATCTGCTAATTCAGTAAGGAGTCCAGATATTTATCAATATCAGGCTATATTGATTTTTGATTCATGTCGTCCAAGTTGTCTTGGGAAGTCATGACATTGTTTCAGAGGCTCACGTTGCCCTGAGTCTGTGCTTTAATGTAACTGATCAAGTCAACAGGGCAGCACTGAGGCAAGGCATGCTTTGGCCATCAGGCTCTTCTAGTGCAGTTCATTCAGTAGTAACTTTCCCAAGGAATGTTGTATCAATTGTTTGAATCCAAAGAGTTATCCCCTTTCAAGTCAAGACTGAGTTGAATTCATACAGATGAAGCATCTATTCAAATTATATTATCCAGTTTAAGTCCCAACACCTGAAGAGGTGAGCTTGTTAAAAAAGCTCTATTCCCATACGGGGAATACATGGAAGTCTATGAATCACAACATCAGAAAACAGTTGAGATTGGAAGGGACCTCTGGAGATTGTTTAGTCCCACACCACTGCTCAAATCAGGATCCACTATATCATGTTGCTCAGGGCCACATCCATTCAGATTTTGAGTATTTCCATTTCCCACGGGCAACCTCTTCCAGTGTTTGGCCACCATCTTTTCTGTACACAGATGCTCATGTATTTGACTTTGTGCTCACTGCCTCCTGTCACTGGTAATCCTCAGAAGAATCTCACTCCCCCTTCCTTAGTCCCTCTGTCCCATCCTACCAAGCATTTATACACACTGATAAGATCACCCCTGAGCCTTCTCTTCTCCAGGCTTAACAGTCCCAGATCTCTCTGTCCCAGTATGTCCCTGTCTGTTGGTGTTCCTGCATGGTAGATGCTTCAAGCCTTTAATCTTTTCCATGGCTCTCCATTGGACTCACTCTGGTAAGTCCATGTCTCTTTTGCGCTGATAAGCCCAAAACTAGACACAGCAATCCAGGTGTGTCTCAGCAATGTTGAATATAGGGTAAGGATCACCTCCTTCAACTTGCCATGCTCTTCTTAATGCAGCCCAGGATGCTGTTGGCTGTCTTTGCCCAAAGGGCACACTGCAGGCTCATGTTCACCTTCATGTCCACCAGAACCACTACATCTTTTTCTGCAGAGCCGATTTTCATCTTGTTGAATTCAAATGACTAAACCAAACCACGTGTGGTATGGCCCAGAGTTATCTCACATATAACTTTCTATAAAATTCATAATTACTACAAATATTTAGTTGATTTATGTAAACAGTACAAAATTGCTATTTATTTAACTGTAAAATTAAGGTTTTATGTTCTACCATGCTCAGTATTGCATTTCCAGGTGTCAATAGGTGCCAAAATGACTGCTGTTTACAAGTACGTAGCAGAATACACAACCCTAGTAGTTAAAACTTCTAGGATACTGTGATGAGAATAGCTTTAATTATCAAATATCTTCTGCCACAAAATGAGTTTGTAATTTGTCTTCTGAGCTTATCTGCAGCTGTTGTCAATTACTTCTTCAGCTGAATCGTACTTTATTCCCTTTATATCAAAATCTAAGTATAACCTACAGGTCTATTAGGGGTGACTTTCCAGACTGACTTGTACTCGGCCACCATCTGGATATTTCATACAGAAGTTGTGACAGCAAATGGAAAATAAAAAAAGTCTGAAAAAAAAAAAAAATCAAATTATGTGTTATGCTATTTAAAGCACATAAAAAAGTGGTAACAAAAATCCATGCACAGCTCCTCATACACACTTTAAGAAAGAGTAAAAAAGAAATACTAAACCACATTAAACTTCTGAAAAGAAAAACTATTTGTATCTACTGCTTGGATGCAGACAGAGGAGGTGCTGCAGTTTTCCTCCTCTGAGGCGATGGTTCCTGTGACCAGGTGAACAGCATGTGTCCCAGCAGAATTTCACCACTTGAGTGCCATCACTCCCCACCACAGGTCTACCCCTAGCACATACTCATGCTGCTTCTGAGAGTAGCAGATGTCAAGAGACTTCCACCTACTTCTTGCCTCTAACTGTCTTGATATCTTCCAAACAGAGAAACAGAAAGGGCAAAACCAGATGATCTGTGCATAGGCAGATGGATAAGGGTTGAACTGCAGCCTCCTAAGCCTGGTAGCTGGAGCTCACGATGCAATCTGTTCTGCGAAACATCCTTTTTCATGTTATTTCTGTTTCCACAATGTGTCATCAAATGCTATTCATATTATGAAGCACAATGATTACGTTGATTTTTATTTTCTCAGGCTTGCCATGACTGTTGATTAAACAGTATGTGGGCTACAATTAGCTTCAATGTAAAATGCAAAATTGACTCCTGCCTGCACAAGGGAAGCACCATAACAGACAATGCTTTGTTTTTTCTCTCTTGAACCATGTTATCTGTTCCGCGGTCCATTAATGTAATGGTCATGCAAATATAAATATGAACAACTGAAAATACACAGTTTGTCTTCTCTTTGGTCAGAACCATGAAAAATTAAAAGATTTTAGTCTTTGCCTCAAGTTTCAAAATTTTTCAGGCTTGATAGCTGTTGCTATTAGAGTGATCCTTGTCTCCTCCATTCCCTGAACCTCACATTCAGCACTTCCTCATTCTTCTCTTTCCTCTCCAGAAAACAGGAATACCAGGCAGGTATAGTTAAACAGGTTGTGTTGTGACTTTCTGGATTCCAATAGATTTGGCCTGTGTGAATATCTTTGATACGTAGTGACAGCTGAGCTCATGCTGGTTACCTTCCTGGTAGCCTGTATCTCATACTCAGTATCTAGTTCTCATGGTATGTGTAGGATCTTTCACTAAGATTCCTACAAAGTCTCAGTAAATTTTAAATTTGGTTAAAATTGGCTACAGGATTCTGAAGTTATTAGAGTAACAGGCAGAATAAGGAGCTTGTTCTCATTACACTGGTTTCCAAAGGAAACAAAACTCTGAATAGCTCAAATGCTTCTCCTACTGCTATACTGAAAGAAGGAAAGTGAAAGAGCAGAAATTTACTAATAAAGGCAGCAAACTACCAGAAAAAATGTTTGGGTCCAGTATGCCACCAAAGTTTCAACATACCTTAGTGAATACATAGTAATCAGAACTGAACTTCATCTATTGGGTTTTCTCAAGGAAGTGTAGATTCTGCTAAGGAAATCCATGAATAATGCTACACCATTGTTTTCCTCCCATGAATCTGTATGAAAAGCAGCACAGCTTGCCTAGAAATTGGGTTTGATGTAACTTCTGAAATGAAAACTTGGGGTTTCAAAGGCTGCAGTTTTCTAAAGGTTCTAGCTTGAGTCTTTCCAAATTAAAAATTCTTTCCACTTCAGAATGACACCACTGACCTAAATGAGTCTTCAGAGCAACTCCTTCTCCCAAATCTGACTTTTTATTCGGTTTCTCAATATCTTGCTCAGTTTCCCAAACAGTTTAAAATTGGGAACACTTTTCCAAACAGAATATGAGATATTCAGATATTTTAAATGTAAATTTAAATACTCTACATTGTGTAGCAGAATTAGAGTGCTGCATCTGAACCAGTGACAGTATTCCCATCCTTTTTGTTGTAGCCAGGACTTGAGCTGAAATATTTCCAAGTCCCCTCTCACCTCAAGACCTGAGAGGACACCCACTGGTGTCCAGCCCCATGGCAGGCTCCTGGCCACCTGAGTTTTGCTCTGACTGTGTGTTGCTCCCAGTGGGTCGCAAGGGTGGTTTCATCTGTATACCATCTCCTTTCCCCCTTCCCACAGTCCCACAAGTTCTTGTTGAAAAAGCTTTCATTCTGTCATTTGCTCTTTAGTAAAAAAAAATATTTTCAAGTGATTGCAGTGCTTCTCACATACATGCTTAGGAATCCCAACAACTGCTAGTTTCTTTGTTGTGTAGAGAATAAAAATACTTGTTGACTAGTTCTGAAATGTCTTACATACAATGAGTTTATTACCTGTAATGGTTACTTTAGAAAAGTTTATTTTCTTCTTGATTTCTTTGTCAGGATCTCATGAAAAAGACTTTTCCCAATCTGAAAGTCAAAGTTGCTCTCTCCAAAACAAAAAATGCCTTGAACATTTTTCAGTCAGGACTATACTCATTTCATAAATTCAGCCTTTTCATTCTTTAGCCTTTTATTATTATGTGTATAGCAATACCAGAAGTGTTAACCACACATCACCCACTGTATCTTAGAGCACAAGTGACCAACAAGATGAGTGCTACCTACAGGAGCTTATAAACTAAACATGAGAGGGCATATAGCTCAGATAAAGAGAAATGTTTGAACTAAAAGGCAAGGCTGGAAAAGGAGACAAAGGAAGGCTTGGCATGACTGATGTGACAGGCTAATATATTTTTTCAGTAGTATCTCCTGATGAATATTTGCAATGGGATAATGTACTGTTTGAAGCAGGGAAATGTCATTTTTTGTGTGAGAAAGATTGATACAAAAAGTTTTGGGTAAAGGTGCCCCATGAAGAGTATTTAGCAGGTTTAGGAAATGTGTCAATGATACTTTAGGTTTGGTGTTGGGGGAGGACAAAGCTCTGTATTTTGAATTTGACAGACTGGTCCACAGTGTCTTAGAAATAGCTTGCTAGGTCTCAGTTTGAGCTTCTGGCCAGATCTATATGAGATGTCTCTCACAATCAGAATAAGGCTGAGAATTTTAGTTAGAAGAGAAAGAAACTGAAATTTATTTGCTGTGTATTTATTCTTTCCTTGTAATGACTTACTGGATACTGAATACTTCTTAATCCCAGACATGTTGGTTGAAAGGGACCTCAGGGATCATTTAGTCCTACCTCCAGTTCAAAACAAGGTTGTCTTTAACCCCAGGTCAGATCAGCTGTGGCTCTATCTAGACGTGATGGCAACTCCACAAAATCTCTAGGCAAACCCATTCCAGTGCTGCACCAGCCACCAACACAGGCAGAAGAACAGCGTAAGAGAAACCAGTGACTGGGAGATGAACCCATGTAAACTGAAGTTAGACACATTTTAAAACACTGAACTCATCTTTTAAACAGTGGGAATGTTTAATCACTGGAGCAACATTTCAAGTTAGGTGATAAATGCTCCATTTCTTGTTATGTTCAAGCACAGACTGCTTTTCTTGCATGTACTTTAACACGTGCAAGGTGTATGTCACTGAAGTGCAAGTTATCAGGCTCTGAACAGGGATAAGAGAGAGAAATTTAATGTTATATAATATAGGGGAGATCAGGGAAAATTTTATTTGTTCTTCTTTCATCCCATCTATGAACTAATACAAAAGTTTAGACTAGATATTAGGAAGCATTTCATTCCAGAAGGGGTTGTTAAGCATTGGAATGGGCTGCCCAGGGAGGTGGTGGAGTCCCCATCCCTGGAGGTGTTTAAGAGTTGGGTCAACTTAGTGCTGAGGGATATGATGTAGTTGGGAACTGTTAATGCTGGCTTGATGGTTGGACTGGATGATCTTCAAGGTCTTTTCCAACCTAGACAATTCTACGATTCTATGATTCTGTAATATGTGTACAGTGATTGTGTGCACAAAAATAAACACTAGTATGTCTGACATTTTTATGCTAAGTGTCTCATTTGTTGGTGTGTATTCTGAACATCTGGATTCTTTCATTGCCCCACAGTGTTCACAAAGTAGCTTTATGGTGGTCCCCCTTGGACTCAAGGGGAGAACTTCAGAGAATAGCACACTGTCTGCAAGAGATCTGTAAGAATTTCTGTGTCTTTAAAAGAATCTCCTGAATCATAAACTCATCCTACTTCTGGAAATTCATTAGTGAGAGCTTATTTAGCATAATGACTCAGTGCCTTTCTCATCACTAAAAAAAGGTCCTTCCAAAATAATAAAGTCTTGTTGGCTGGGCACTATGGAGTACCTTGTATTTCTGTTCAGTTTGCTGTGCCAATTTTTAAACATGATTTCTGAGATCCTTAAATGTGCCAGAAGATAAGTATCTGTGCAGTGATGATTTTCTGGCAACTTACACTAGCACTGGGGTATCATAAAATACAGGATTGATTCTAATTATAATCTGTAGCATTTCCCACACTAGAATCCTATATTTTCCAGACAGGATAATAACACCTAGTAGCATGGAAATAACTCTTTAGCTTCTAGTTTTCATTAAAGGCCAATCTTGCTAATTTTTTTCTTTTCATATTTCCTGTTAGGTTAGAATAAAACCAAATCTACAAAGTAGACAGTTTTTAGGATAGGGTGTTGTTTTCTGAAAAATGAAGTCAATAAATATCATATTAAAAAAGTCACCTAAACTTTTCACTAAAGTCACAGCCGATGCTGCATTGTAACACTAATGAAATCAGAAAACAAAGCTCTGAAAAAGCTTAAACGCAAAGTCTGTGAGCAACAGACTTTTCAAAGTGGTTTTATAAAGACGCTAACTCCATTTGCATTGTTCTCACGGTAATTTTGCTAAAACCCAGCATTTCCTTCAGCCAAGATTACTTATGTTCAGACGAGTGAGAAAATAGCAATGTCAGATTTTAAGCCAGTGCAAATGGATTTAGTTATTTTGAAGTCAATGGATTTATCCCAGTTTCTACTAGCTAAGGATGAAGTGCAACTGTCCACAATGAAACAATGCCTTCTTTATGGCTTACCACTCTTAAGTGACAGAAGCAGCCTGGCAAGCTTCATATTGTATTACTTTACAGGACAGCTTTTATTTCTGTTTTTAGCCTCAGCAGGACATTCTACCAATGATGTGGGCTGTGTGTCCAGTATTTGTCTGAGTGTGCTGCCTGCTTCTCGTTACTTCTAACAGTAGCTCTTCACCATCCCTCCTCTTAGCCTTAAAAGGAGGTGTTTGAGCAGAAAAAGCACTTACATGCTTCGAAAGCTTCCTGTAAGAGATGAAAGCTGCCCTTAAATCTTGATAAGTGGGGGAAGCTACAAAGGAGATATAATATTTATCTTAATTCTGGACTATGTCTTATCTCACAATGTGTACGCACAAGGGGACAATGTGAGGGCTGAGAAAACCACTTCTGTGTGTGTCATCTCATAAATTAAAAGTTTTAATGTTTTTTTTTTTAACTTTCCCTTTTCTCTTTTAATGTATTTCTACATATTTCATGAAGATCCCATTAGATGAAAAAAGAAAAAAAAAAAAAAAAAAGCAAAATTGGGATTTCCTCTGTGATGAGTTCAGTGCAATTCTGTCCTTTCTGCTATTCATGAAACAAAAAATAGCTTCACCATCTCAGGAGACCAGATCACCACAGTCATTTTCCATGGCACGAGCAGGTAAGAGAGGTAGCAAAAGAGAGGTTAGCAAAACCCTGCTTTCAGATGGATTACAAATCTCAGCCTGCCAACTATCTCATTGTCAGCTGTTATCTACATGTAAGATATACAGCAAACAAGGGTTCTTGGAAATAAATGAGACCAGGACATATGTGTTCTTCTGAGTTGTGCCAATCCTACTCATTCAGCTGTTGACTTACATTAATACATGCCCTGCAACCAACCTGCATAAAAAAATGAAATGCACTACTCCTTCTGCAAAGAGCACTTTAAAGAAAATATATGAAGGAAGAGAAGCAGTAAGAGGTTGCAACACAGTCTACAGACCACATTTGACAGTGACCAGATTTCAAAGCATATCTCCTTACTTTCAAGAAGAGGATAGATACAATAGTAGACTTAGGACACAATAAGCAGAGGTGCATGATGTGACACACATTTGTTTGAGGAAACCTGCCCCTACACTTGCACTGTAGCAGTGTGGGCTCTCAACCTCCCCACCTGTCAAATAAATCTTGCAGAAACGTCACATATAGTGTCTGTTTCCTGCAGAAAATGCCCTATGACCTTGGCAGCAGGAGCCTTTTCCCCCTTGGTCTTACTGTGCTGTTTTGTGTCCTCCCCCAGTGAGAGTCGAGTGTTGCTCCTTTGGAAGGTCTTGGACTGAGATGCCAGGTAGGAAGGAAGTGGTGTACAGCATCTTTTGTCAGAGATAAAATGTAATTAGCCTGAAGGATGTGTGAGTAAAAGAAGCTTACAGGAAAGCAGAATCACATGACTCTGATGAAGCATTTAAAGGCATTTGTTACAAAAATAGGGTAAAGTAAGTTAGAATACAGGAAAACTGGAGTCTGTCAGTGTAGCCCAGGTCTCACAACCTATCAAAATGTACCTTTAGCCCATACGAATTTTCACAGAGAAAGTGGTTGTGCTTTTTTTGTTGTGTTTGCACGTGAAGTCCTAGCAACAACAGATGTAAAGAGTGTACACATATTATTTTGAAGACGTAGACCAAAAAAAGGATATTTATAGTAACCCATCTTTATATAGTGTGTCATGCCTGAATATCTTTTTCAATAAAGGCAAATAAAAGAAGGTTTGAATCTGTCTGGAATTTGTATTTGTTGTTAGTATCAATGATTTTCTGTATCAAATCTGGATTATTCAGTTTCAAATCTAGTCTAATTAGTTTATTGATATAATGCAGTTAAACTCTTCTTATGTTCCTTCTGCAAATGAAGCATATATTAACTTTCTATATTGATAAAAATATCAAGGTAGAAGCTCCTTAATTAGGAAAACTTTGTCTTAGCAGATCTGCATGTAGTTCTGGTAGTTTTAAGTAATTGATTCAACCAGTTTTATGACTAAAATTGACACGTAGGTGACAAAAAGTCAGGGGAGGAGCTGAATGGAGTAAATTCAAAATGACTTGCATCAGAGTTGCTTTCCCAGAAGGTCAGCTTACTGAGCTCATTTCACAAGGGGTATTTTTAGCAATTTGGAAATTTCTTTTAGAACAGCCTGCTTAGATGTAATGTGAAAATTGGAAGTGAAGTTGCAGCTTTGCAAACAGGAAAGGTCTTGTCTGATATCACATTATAACACACTCTGGGTAGACTATGACACAAACAGAACAGAAATTTGGCCATATAAATTGATAAATACATAGCAATTAAAGATATCAAATGTATTGTTATTCAGAATGTATTGTTAGTATCCAGTAAGATCTATGTTTTTTTACATTAGTGTAAAGTGATTTTAGCTCTGCTCTCCCTTTGTTGCAAAATTAAAGAGCATTTGATAAAAATATCTCCCCGCAATGGGTGAAGGGTTCAATAGACATTTCAGGGATTTTCTGATATCAGTAATATCCAGATAGATATTTGCTACAGTTGCTTGAACATATGAGAAACGGTATATGAAATTTCTGCAGGATTATTTATAAGATCTAAGTAGACCAGAGTTGTTCCCTGTGGACCCCCGTTTCCTCTGCATGTTCAAGCTATGCTTAGTGAAAGGTTGGAGAGCAGCCATCATCACAGCTTCAGGAAACTGAGGTGACCAGACACTGACTGTGGGCTGCTTTCTCCCCCACAGCAGATCAAGAGCCATTCTGGTTTGCTCCCAGCTTCCTCATCAGGATGTAACGATACATCAAGCCATGAGCTATTTCCTTAGATTGCACCTCCTCTGCTAGTGGTTGGTTAGATAAAGTATATCATATAGCCTCCCAATCTCTTTGATGGATGCAGTTTATCAAAGGGACATCCTACCTTTCCTTGTGCAACTAGAACTATGTGATGCTGTGTACGTGCTTCGAGTCATGGGATATCAAACTGTCCAGGCAGTTCTGCTTGTGCTAAGAAAATACCTGGTGGTAGTAAAGTGTTGTCACAGGTCCCAAAATTGGCACCAAGATAGATACACAGTGATTTTTAGAATTCATGTGGTACTTGACCCCAAAAAGTTTTGTCATTTCTACCCTAGATAATTTAGGCTTATGCCTGCTTAATCACAGTACCTGTAAAATTATCCTCATGAGTGATCACAATCACTCATTTAAAAAACAGCACTGAAGTTAAATGAAGGTGGCAAACAGCCACAGATACCACTCTGTATGATAATGTACACAGAAGATAACCTCTCCATAAAATTTATGATTTAAAACCAGTAGCTTCCACATTTTTTTTGCAGCCAGCTCCTGTTTCCATTGGTAGTTGAGGGTTCACAGCATCCTTTCAGTTTATAGAATGTGGGTTCATGACACCCAGCTGAGAAGGACCAGTGCATGAGACAGAGCTAGGTCCAGGCAAGGGAGAAGACTGATGAGATGATACTGGTAAACAGAAGAGACAGTCTTCAGGGTATCAGGCCTTTTGCAAGATTCTTATTTTGCAGTTTGGAGAAGAAGTATTTAAGGAAGAAGCATAAAACAAATATGCTTTTATTTCCAATGAGATTTTTCCGTGTATTAGGGACAGTATGAAAAAGCAAGGAAACGCTGAGAAATATGAAATCTGGCGGTAGTTGGTACCAAGAGTGCACAGGAAGTAGAAGGCCACAGTCACAGGGAATGAGAAGAGGAAAGCTAATGTCAGGCTTTACTATTTGTAAAAAAACCCACTTTTAGAGCAATGTGACAGAATTCTCATCTCTCTTTCATTTCACACAGGAGAAGGCTGGTGTGAAAAGGCAGCCAGTATTGCAAGTGAGGATGCAGTGATATCAAGGTTGAAGACAAGATATCTGTTGTGGCTAAATGACAGAGAGAAGCCATAACTACCAAGAAGGAAAAAGGGGAGAAACTGAAGAGAAAATAAGATTCTAAGTTAATCAAATAAGAAGTTGATTAACCTTTAATCAATTGAATATTATGGGAAGAGCAAGTGGAGGGATTCAACATTTGGACTCAAAGAAGATTTTTCCACTTAGATAAATATTCTGGCCAGGTTGCTCTTGTTATAGAGCAAGAGAATGAAGTAGGAGTTCCCAAGGTTTCACTGGTACCACTTAGAAAATGTAAAACTGTCAAATCTTGTTTGTACTAAAAAAAATATACAATATATTTTTCATTTAAGCTTTCCATACATGATGGAAAACCTATCAAACAAACAACAGAATTAAAGCACAGAATCAAAATTAGAGCATTTCAACAGTTCAAAAACTGTTGATGATAAACATTTAATCTTTGAGCTAAAAGTAGGCAGATGGTCAGCCATGCAACTGATAAAACAACTTTATTTTTGGTACTATAAAACTAGTAATGCTTCCATAAATGTTGTAAACTGTCTACTATGAAGCAGAAATAGAATGTAAACTTGATCAATTACTAAGTCATGCATACAACAGCATATCAAAAGGCTTGCCAATCATATATTCATCTCTATTACTTGTAGAAAAAATAGGTGTATTCTTGAATCTCAAGGTTTATTATCTTTCCTCTCAATAGTCACAATACCAGTTTATCAGAATTTATTTCTTTTTTTCTTCTTGGGAGTTACACTTGGTAATATTTTCTGAAGTTGATAGTATTCTCAAATACAGCAGATCTTACTACATTATGGTAATTTAAAAGGAAACAAACAACAATTAGATGTTAATTATTTTTGACTTTATGAGAGTTCAGCTTCCTTTGATTTCCCTTATCTGAATTTTTCTGTACTGGAAAATCTTCTAATTCTTATTATAAAGGTTTTAATGATAAAATTCTTGAGAATATTTGGCACACTGCCTGTGTATGTAAGAAAACTCACATAAGTAATATAGTTCAGATTTGTTTCCTCTTTCTTTTCAAAAAGAAAGTGTTTGGCATGTGCTTCACCTGGCATGGTAGGATTAAAAACAGTAAGATGCTGAAAATTTGGGTCCCAACCCCATGAAACCCTGGGATGTATACTTAAGTTCTAAGATCATATCAGAGCCAATGGCACTGGTGACTCAGCAAAAATATGTGTACATAAGTGACATGCTGTATCAGAGCCAACATTATCTGCTTCCTACCTTCCCCCTCTACCTCCTCAAAAAAAAAACTTTTCCGAAAAAAATAAGCTATCACAACTTTTTCGGTGTTCTTTTTTTTTTTTTTTTTTTCCTAAATGCACTGCCAGACAGCCTCTGTAGCCATATCCTAGATTCCACAGCAGCTGACTCAATCTGAGAAAGTGGCAGTAGTTTCCCAGAGCTGCATGAGGATCATGAGGGTTTGCAGCTCTCAGGAGTCCCCCTGGCCACAGGTATCACCTGGCAGCCAGAGGCTCAGTGCCAGCCCCATGGGTGACAAGGCTGCCATCTGGGCTCTGATACGCCCTGTCTGAGAACCTGTCACCAGATACCTGGGCCTGCACAGCAGAGTATGCTAAAGTTCAGTCCAGGTAGATTTTCTTTACCATGCTGACCACAGAATCCTGAAAACCTCCATTTTAAGACTTAAGGAATACACAAACTAGGTCTGGATACTGCATCCTGTGCAGACCCAACCTGGAGGCAGCTGCAAGGATATATGCTCTGTAAGTGCAGCAGCAGTCTCTGCCCCTGTACTGTTCGATGGAGAGGTTGGTTTGAATTTCTCTGAAGACTTCTAGATGTTAAGTTAGGGCTCTTCAGAGATATGGAGGAACTGAAACAGCGGTATAGGAGATAACTTTTCAGTGCTCTGGTCCCTGTTTCTGGATGAACTCTGAGGAGATGTACTATAGGCTGGATAGACATAAATATTAATCAGGTATAATGATCAGACAGTAAAGACCTAATTATTTTATCCTCCAGTGAAAAGTTTGAGCAGGATGAAGTTGAACTTCTAGGAATTAAAGACTGATGTGATTGTTACTCAGTATGTGCATTTCCTCATATTCCAATTTGTTACAGCAATAATAGAAAGACACATGACGGGGTACTTCCTGTACCCTAAATTTAACTTCCATATGTTTCCTTCTTCCACTGTTTCATACTCCCTCTTTTTGTTTATACTGTTCTTAGGGTGAAGTTTGATTTTATGCATTGTTGACACCATCAGAATTTGAGAGAAATCCAGTTTGATTTTTTTTTTTTTTGCCAATTCCAAACCTGATTTTCATTTTCAGCAGAGTGCTGGATGAATTTCAGCTTATATAGAATTTTCATTCAGTTCCAGGACCAATATTACATGTACTTTGGGCATGCCAACTCATCTTCCTACTGCCTTGGCTATTTTATGTAAAGATCCAGATAATGTGAATCTCTTCTCTGGTTATGCAAAGATGAGAAAAAATTTGGGAATGTTGAAGTGTTCTTCATGATCTTCAGGGGCAGGATCTTCAACTTCTACCTCACAAACCCAAAGCCACCTTCTCTATAGACAAATAATGTTTATATATTTCCACATAACAAAAGAGTTCCAGCAGAAGAGACACATTAATAAACTAGATAATCTATTCAAGAGATATGTTTGAATCTTCCATGTGTTGCATGGATGCACTAACCCCTGGGCTATTGTCTATTTGTGGAGGGAGCTGATCTTTCATTTTCCACTCAAGAAATGGAGTGCCTTTCTTGGGAAAAAAATATATTGACATCCTGGACACAGCTTTTCATTGCAGTCTGTATCTGGTTCCCTGCTCAGCTGTAAAGCAGCAGTACACACCATGGTCACAGTGTTCAGGATCACAGGAAGAGCAGCTCAGGAACACCAGTAGGCCTATGGACATACATTTTTAATGTTCACTGAAATCCTCCTGTGAGCTGATTAATTTTATGTGTTAGGTGAAGACTTCCAAAAAGTTTGAGGAAGAAGTGGCAGGCATCACAAAGGAAAACAGTGTCAAATACAGGGATAAAAATACCTCACATCCTCAAGTCCAAATCCAAAGTTCAGTCTCTGACTTATTTCCCCTTGACATTCAACATGCAACACAGCTGCATTTTAACAATGTAAATTTTAGCTTTACTAGTGAATGCAGGGAGCTTAGAGGCAGCTAATATTTCAGCGCAAGTACCTGATAGGAAGAGGTCAAAACTTACAGATTTGATTTACAAGAGTTGAGCTCTACCCATCCTGTTGTGAACCATCACTAGCAATGTTGATTTTTTTTCCCCATCTGATCCCAGATGAATACCGGAAATGAAGAATAAGCCAGGAAAATACTCTTTACAGCCTCCTCAGTTTTCCAATATTGCTGACAGCCCTGACCACTGCAGATTTCCTAACTTCTGACTCAAAGTGAGTGTAAAGACCACTAAAATGTCTGTGAAGTGGGTGTTTTGCACAGAACTTGTGTAACTGTGCTAAAATGTGTCACAACTAACACCTGTTTTCTTCCTTGGGATCAACACCAGAGGGACTGTAGGTTTCACTGAGCAAAGGCAACTCATCTCCTTGTTAATCCCTTGTGTAGCGGATAAACTCTTGAACTTTTACTCCTTGAGAAAAAAATCTGAGAGAGGAGGAAATGCCTCGTTAGGCCTCATTAAACTTTCACTGCCAGGCACTGTAAGATCATGGATAATGAAGACCCCCTCACTTTTTAAGGACTTGAGTATTTTATTTTTTCTGCATTGTCTGTCTGAGAACTGGTGCAAATGTTACCCATCTGGAGTTTTTCTAATTCTACAACAAAAGCATGTGTCCAGTTTAACTTTCAGACTAGCTTATGACTCTTTTCTTACCTATATGCTTGTAAACAGAATAATTTTTTTCTTGGCTAGTGTTTGTCCAAATCGCTGTGCCTGGGCTTTTTTCTTTCCAGTGTATAGCTCACATAGAGGTGAAAAGATCTGGCAACTGCTGCAATACACTTTTTTTGCTTACCCAAGGTTGGAGGTACCTCTTGATTTATTATTTTTTAAACTCCATCTATCAATTCTTCATTCTGAGCTACTTGAAAGACACAGATTAATTCTCTGTCTTTTCTCTCCTTTATCTAGCAAGGCTTTTCACAGTACTTCAAACATACATTTGTTTGTCTCTTTTACTCATTGAATAACAACGAGTTACAAACAAGTCCTGAGCCATGCATTCGAGGAAAAGATTAAATAAACCTTTTTAAAAGCAAATGGAAGAAAAAGTTGAGCTGATCTCATCACAGTCTATCTCCAGCAGCAGGAAAATCTCTTTAAAAGAAAAAGACCTATGGGCATCTAACAGTGGAAAATGTAGTTAGACATATTAAGAGTTAATGCCTATTTTTAACTCTGAGTGTCATCAATAAATCAAAAAACCCTGTCAATCCACCATCCTCGAAATTAGCACTGGATGACTTTTCAAATGTTATGGCTTGACACGGAATTTAGTTTATGAAGGGACAAGAAGTGTTTTCTTTCTGCAGCATCAATTACGAATGAATTGATCGTTACTATTTTCACATTGGTGTCTCTAGTCTAAAACACACTAGTTTCTTCAGACAAATCAAAACTTGAACAGTGTATTTCTCAGTTTTCAACCTCTCTATATAATGCCACTTTTCCAATCTCTGTCCCGTTGCTCATGGGTTTAAGATTTTTTACTAGGACTCCTGGCTTCAGAGTATTCCAGAAATGCTCAAGTTTACCGATCTAAACAGTTTTTTATCACCTACTGCTGAAAAATAGGAAGGAAGAGTACTTGCCCATTTTGGAAAGTACACCCTTTCTGCTCTCACTGTGTACTCTCTGGATTTATGAATCTTGGCATATCATCCTTAAAATAAGCATCTACTGAGAAGTTTGGATACTTAATAATTTGAGAGACAAATTGAAAGAGTTTGAAGAAGGAAAAATAGGTAGGAGTGATTTGCTAAGAAAGACTAAGGTACTTAATGACTGTTAATGGAGAAGAGAATGAGGAATCTTTCCTTGTTTTAACAAACTGAGACCAGTAACAGTTTTGGAAGGGTCATGCTGGAGATCAGAGAAACAGTGCCTATACCAAATGTTTACATGTGTCTCTGTGGATATAACACATCTATTCATGTTAGGCTCTATTGGTCTATATTTTGCACATTTTCCTCTTTAAGAAGGGAGTGTGCATTGAAGCAAACCACAATAATGTTAATGACAGAGTTGAGTGCTGCAATATTTATTCCTAAAAACAACAAAGATGTTGACATGGCAATTTTCTGTTATTTCAACTGCAAGTCTAATCAGAATTAATTACAGAATCACAGAATCATCTAAGCTGGAAAGGACCTTGAAGATCATCTAGTCCAACCATTAACCCAGCACTGACAGTTCCCAACTACACCATATCCCTCAGCGCTAAGTCAACCCTACTCTTAAACACTTCCATGGATGGGGACTCCACCACCTCCCTGGGCAGCCCATTCCAACGCCTAACAACACCTTCTGTAAAGAAATGTTCCCAATATCTAGTCTAAACCTTCCCAAATTACAGCTTCTCTCCCTTCTCCTCCTCCCCACTCACAGTGATTCACTTCTGGTCATGATGCAACAGAAAGAAAACCAAGAATTCACTTGGAGAAATTTCTGTTTGATTGATGAGAATGTGTTTTATTAAAATAGGGTGTGCTCAGTATTCAGTATTAATAGGTGGTCACAATTAAGCCACAGCAAAATTGCATCAACAGAATGTTGATAATCCAAATAGAGCTTTTTTGAAAAACTCTTGAAAATATTACATTAGAAATATCATAGCCATGAAGACTATCATTGGCAATGATGCAAGAAGCATCTAGCAAAAATTGGCTCTTCAAAAAACAATTTCAGAGCAAACAAGATGGAAAATCAAAGTGAACAAGATAAGACAGAAAGAACAGAAAAAAAGAAAAAAAAAAGGAAAAATATTTAAATCTGAGAACAAAGAATAAAACTAGAATGGGACCAATGTAAAGAAGACAGAGCCAGTCTCTTTCTGGTGGCGCTCAATGACAGGACAAGAAGCAACAGGTAAAAACTGAAACACAGGAGGTTCCTTCTGAACATCAGGAAAGACTTTTTTGCTGCGATGGTGATGGAGCACTGGCACAGGTTGTCCTGGGAGGTTGTAGAGTCTCCGTCCTTGGAGACCTTCAAAAGCTGTCTGGACATGGTCCTGGGCAACCTGCTCTAGGTGGGGCTGCTTGAGCAGGGGGCTGTACAAGATGACCTCCAAAAGTCCCTTCCAGCCTCCATCATTCTGTGTTCTGAGATTCTGAGATAAAGACGCTACAGCTGAATGAACACCCAGGAAACAATGCAAGATTTCTGCTGTTCATTTGTCATCTGTGTTCACCCTCCCCAGTTTGTGAGCAAAAATTTCCATTAGAAAATGTTATTTAGTTTAGGACAATTTTTATACTAGGTATAAAGAACATTGCTTAGCTGTATAGGATGAATAGTAGTAGTTTTAGTTTACTATATAGAATAGACTGTATATTAAGTTAATGCTAATGTTTTATGTTGCAGTGTTTGTTTTGTTCCATTGGAACATTTCAATTCTGTTCACACAGTCTATTTGCCAACAATTTTTATTTTGAATAAGGTCCTATATACTCAGCTCCTCACAGGTATTTTTGGGGACATGGACTATGTTGATCTAAGTGTTGCATCTATCTATATCTGCATATGCATATGCAGTATGGTCCTGAAAAGATCTGAATTTTCAGTGTGCTTTTTTATTAATTTTAGCCAAATTATTTTTTCTTCTCCCATTTCTTCTTCAAAAGCTTTCTGTTCACTACACAAAATAGGTAGTCTATAAATGCAAAAACTTGTGCACTGAAAAGGTTTCTTTAGACTCCCCCACAATGTGTTCAGATATATAGAATGGATGTCAACAAGAAGCTGGGCATACAGGAAAACTATTTTGCCACAGGAAAAGTAATTTCTTGCATGTTGTCCTCTTTCTTTTACTTCTTCACCTCTTTTATTCCCAGAGATCTCTGACTCAGCCTATCAAGCTCTACAGTTTTCGCTGTTTATTTTTAAAATAAATCACTTTCCTCCTGCCATTTAGTCAGTAAAAAAAGGAAACACATGAAACAAAATTGCCTTTCTTCTTGATTTCATCTTCTAACCAGTCTCTCTTAGTGATTGACTGTGCTTTTTCCTCAAATTAATTATGACTTTCCTCTACCTTGATGATCTTCTCTACTCAATTTCTTTGTGTTTTCACGTTGATGACTCCTCTAATCTGAACCCCATTGAACACTGTTTTGCCAAAAATAAAGAGAATAACACTGCTGGAGTGCGCTTTTCTCTTGCCATTGTGGGCCTACTGTTCCTTGAGCCCACAGGGACCCATCAGCACAAGAGGCAGATGTTCAGCAAGCTCTGCACAGAAAGTTCTGGGGAGCCATAGCCATGATTTTGATAATGTACATATTAGGGTAAATTTTTTGTTGTTCATTTGAGTTTTTGCAGGAATGATTAGGTTTTCTTTTAAGAGGGACGTTTCAGCAAAACAGGTGTTTAAAACTGGCTTGCCTAGAAATGAAATCTGTGCTTAGCTTCAAAGAAATTAACAGAGAAAAAAAACGTACCAAAGTCCAGGTGTAACAAGTCAGCAGATATTCTTCCCCCTAGCTTCCACATTTATTCTTGTTCAGATTCTTTAACTTAGGTTTTGCCATTGCCAAAGCAGCATTATTTTTTTCTGAAAATTTTCCCTTTTCCAGCTGTAATTAGTCTTTCTAGTACTTTTATGAAGTATGAATTAAAGCAGCTCAGACGTTACTGTGAATTGAATAATCAGGTTTATAACCCAAACCCAAGCAAAAGAGAACCTTCATTTGATTTGTGTCTGGTTTAATCTATAATGTCTGCAGTATATCATTTTTTATTTCCTTCTCTACTTCTCATATGGCTGGTGCCTCTGCCCAGTAAAGCATTTATAACTGCATAGTTATGTTTTTTTCTGTCTTTTTTAATATGCTGATAGCCCAAGCAGAACTCTACACCTTTGGCTTCATCAGAAAGAGCACAGGCTGCTACACAGGACTCTTAACTGAGCTCCAGAGTCAGGCTTTATTTTAAAAGAATCCTGCATCCACTTACTGTCAGCTTTCCTAATTCTCCATATGTGATCCCTCTGTATCCTACAGATCTCCTTTGCAGTTATTGCATAAAATTTCGTACCGATGAACTTCTAAGTAAGGTTTTAAATATATAGAAAAACATATTTTTTCATTTAAGGAAAAAAAAAAAAAGTTAATCTCTGTCTTTATTAAGTCTGCCCTTTTTAGGAGATTTCTGATTTATTTTAGGCTGTGTGACATTTCATGTCTTGTTTCTTCTTTTTTTTTTCAAGTACGAAAATATTTTTTCTCCTTAAACTAAGGATTTCTGCAAGATTCTGAGTATCTGAGGCTATAAGGTGCCCTGAACACCACCAAATACTCAAAACATATTTCCAATTACAAATAAATTTATTTGGGAGCAAAAGGTTTGGTTGTTTCTTTGTTTTCAAAAGAGAAAAGAAGAATGTATTCCATGATGTTTTGGCAGGAGGAGGTGAAGTGCATGCCTTCATATTAAGAAAGTAATTGCAAAATGAAAACTTATCTGCGCTGACCAAAACTAGCATAAAAAGACACTGACAATGTAACCTATGACTGCCTCATGTACGACTCCTGGAAATTACTACATTTTAGTGCAAGCTCTGAACTAAAGTCTACCACCTGTCAGCTAGGCCAGGATCAAATTTCCTTTTTTACTATATCATACGAAGAGGGTATACAAATCTTGCAAAAGCTCTGTAAAGAAGTGATTGTTCAGAAGCTTTTTGGAGGGACTCATTGATGTAGACTTCCAAGAGTAAGCCAAAGTTCCTCAGAAAGGCATGACGTTTTCAAAATTGGAGGAGTTGACTGAGGAGACTGTCTTTAGAATATTTTGGGTTTATTCAAGTTTTGTGCTTCTCTTCCAAATTGTAGAGCATCAGATTTCCTTTTTGGTGAAAAATTTATAGTTTTTGTTTTTATGTAACTTTGACTCTAGGTTTTGGGACTTAGAGAACATCAAGTCCCAAAATATGCATGGTTGTACTGCAAGTTGTAGCTCTTAAAGAACAAGCAAGTGACAGAAATATATAGTATGGATCACATTCCATAAAGATGTAAGTATGCCTAATATCATCAACAGTAATATAAATGGTGCCTAAAACAGAAGGGAACTTCTTCATTACCTAGTGTCTTGGAAAATATTTCCCAGCAGTGTCAGGTTTCACTTTGCTTGCAGGTTTCATATACTATGTTTATTAATTACATGGATTTCTAGTAGTAGTACACTGTTTTTATAGACATACTATGAAAAGCTGCTGAGAATAATTTCAGTAAAATATTTCTGCTAAAATATGTTATTTAATTCAAGCCTTTTTTTTTTTTTCTTGTATATATTGATTTACAAACTTTTGATGGAATGATTTCTGCAGGTGACTTTTTGGATGTTTCATGAAAGGAAGTCTATTTTCAGATTTTAAAATCTAAGAAAAAGAGTTCTATTTTTAACAGTCTTTGATCTGTAGCATGAGGTTCAAGGACTGCCCTGCTTAAAGAACAATAAATTGTTGCTCTTAATATCTGGAGATTCTGCATGTAAGATTTTGAATTTGCTGATTTCTCTAAGTACTATAGCTATTATGAGAACTCAGCATAAATGTAGAAAAGTGTATTCTCTCTGCTTTGAGAGGAAAATTGATAAAATAAACCAGGGATTTGTTACATACCCTGGATTTGACTGAAAGTTCTTCAAACTCTTGGGTTACTGAAAGTGAAAACTGCATTGTAATGTTTGGATAGGTAGTGAAAACAGTTTGATTTCTACTGCCCACTTTGATTTTTACATGGAAATATTAAAGAGTGAGATTAGATTAATAACAAAGACATTTCTTTGCACTGTTTCCCTTCCTCCTGAACTTCAGTTATGCTTGACTTAAATGACCTGTTACGTGAAAGTAGGTTTATAAAGCAGCAGTGATAAATCTGATGGTATACATTTGTCTTTTATTGCAGCATATTTTTTCTAAAACGTGTTTTAGCAGGTAAAGAGCAACAATTTCCTTAAGAAAATCCTGGACAGGAAATCAGACCACATAATGATGTCTACTGGCTATAAAATCTGAGCTATATTTTAAAGGAATCTCTCAAAGAGATAGTGCTAATAAGACGTACCAAATAAGGCTTTGCAGAATTTCTTTTTGAGCATAAGGCTTTGGAAAGCTGTCAAACTCTTGAAAATGTAGGAACAAATATACTCCTCCTTCATTATTTTTAGGCACTTCTCAGATTCTTAAGTAATAAAAAATATGTGTCTTGGTATGTGCTCAAACTGTGCCAAGTATCGTATCAGGCAATGGCAGAGAATGTTCCTGCACAATAATTGGGCCAGTCATATGCAATTATTTCAAATGAGTTGACAGAATATAAATTCATTAGAAAAAGCTCTTATCCCCACTATTAATTCCTTGAATTGCTGCAATGTGAGAAATTCACCACATAACTTTCACACCTGGTCATACTCCCTTGAGTTTTTTGCTGTAAGGAAAGCTGAAACTCAATTGGCACTAGGTGCTTCTTTCAAAATGCCTGTGGATATTCACCCCAATTAAAAAAAATGAATTCAGTCATATCTACTTTCTATAAATATACTACTGAATCAGTTTACTGGCAGAAACATTTGCAAAAGCTAGTGGTTTAAGTGAACACTGGAGGCCATTTGTAAGAGAATGTTGATTTTAGAATCACTTAGAATGGTTTTTTCAGTGTATATTCTGTACTGATCCATCCAGTGAAGAGAAAAAGAGTAGTGATTTCCAAGCAAGGTTCAAGTTTTCAGTATTAATTACTTGCTGCAAATTGCTTATGACTATTTACAGAAGTTATTCAACAAGCAATTTTAAATCTTGGAATAATTACAAGATTCTCTAAGCCACCTGATAAATTCAGTGACTGGGAGTATGTGCTATCATAAATTCCCAAAGAATCTTTTCTGGTTATTGAATCAAGTTACATTTAATGGGATTAAAATTAAAATCTGTTTTATTAACTGGCAACTCTATCTGCCAATTTATCTTGATTTGTCATTAAGGGGATCAAAGGGAAGCTGCTGTTGTATGTGAACAGAGGACATGTTCTGGAACAGAAAATAGAAGTGGGGCAAAATAGAAGTTTATCATCTTCTCCTCCACAGAGACAGCAGTATAACAATAATTTAATTATGGGTTTTTTTCTGCCACTGTAGGGATGATTCTTCAGTTTGGGCCAAAATTTGGCTCTGCTTCAATGAGTGGAAGTTTGTTTTGTTTTAGCTTTTTACTGATGTAAACATGACAAAAATTTAAGCTGGAGTCCCTGTCCCTGCAAGGTTCCTCATTTTTCACTAATATTTTTCACCTCTTTATCCATGATCTCTTCTCTCTGGTAGTTCTTATTTTTGTCCCTCTTTTCACACTTTCCCTTCCTTTGTACAAACTGTCCTCGAGCCCTGGGATGAGCCTGGGGTTGTGGCACTGAACCACTGCAAGACTGCAAGACTGCTTCTGAATGTTGGAAAAGCCTCCCCAGAGGCTTGCAGCATGAACTAATGGATGTTGCCCTGCAGGGCTTCTTCTCACTCTGTGATGCACACATGCCAGCAGCATTGTTGGTGGTGTTTCCATGATGAGACAGGCAACTGTTTAAAGACATTTTCTGTCCTCAGAGTCACAGAAATGCAGTTTAAACAGATCAATCTTTAATCCAGTCTCCTGTGCCTAGCAAGCAAACAACCTCTCCAAAAAGTGGTAGTATCTTCTGCACATACATGTAGTATTATTGACACAGCTGAGTTGAGAAGAGGACTCCTACCTTCTTATGAACAGTAAAAATCAGATTCTACCTATGGTCTTCGTTAATAAACTTTTTTTTTGTACCAGTTAAGTACAGTGAAGTTGAAACAGGATTTGAGTTATTCATCAAAAGAAGTAGTTAAGGCATGTCATACAAATAAATTCCAAGTCAGATATTTGATTTTATAAAAGCTGCAAATTAATTTAGAAAGGCAGCTGTCCTCCGCATAGTAAGGGACAGATTGATGAAAAATCTGTAAGTCACCATGGGATGCTGATAAAAGACATCACTGATGTTGTACTATGAAATTAAGAACACTGTTGAATAGTTGTTACTTAATTTATGTAAAGATCACACAATGTTGCTGATACTGCCATAGAAATCAAATTTTTTTACCGGTAATGACCCAGTTAATTAATAAAAGATATATTGTTTTATTTTCATTCCAAATGTTAACACTAATTCATAAGCCTTCATAAAAGATTGTGCTGTGTTTGAAGTTTCACGGCATTTGTCATGTTTTATTTAGTAAGGGTGAAATTCTGGACACCAGTATTTACAGTTCATAGTGAACTTCTAATTCAGAGTTTTTGTTTGAACTCATCTTTATTCTTTGAACACCTGTTCAAATGCTGGATGCTCAGTTCAAGCTATGTTACATTTCCATATTTGTTCCTGGCCCCTTCAGAGACCATCTCTTCTACTTGTTGAACTCAGCTGTAGGCAAACTGCCCTAGTGTCCCTTCTCTTTCTCCTTTGTTTGCCACCCATTTGAGAACTTGGCTGCTTCAGCTTCCGTTGTAACTTCCTTTCTCCTCCTTGACATGACAAATAAAACTGAAACATGATTTGAACTATCAAATCAGATGATCAAATGTGCACACACACTTTTTTCTTATCATTTAAAAGCATTCCATTAAATATACTGGCAGAAAAATAAATTCTCGTACTCTGAGACCTTACATCTCTTATTCTGAAGAATCATATCCTTCTGGCAAAGATTGTCTTTTGGACAGAGAAGTGAGTGATGATGAAAGTGTTAAAGCATCTACCATGAGTTGTGATGATCTGTATTTTCTTCAGCCCTTTGTTTTCCAAACTTACTTGATTTTCATTGTGATTACAGGGGTCTTATGTCTATCTGTCAACTGGTTTGATTATGGGAGTCTGAGTTATGCAGAACTGTGAAGCCAAGGTCTGTTGCTCTTCCAAATCTCTGAGAAAAATAAAAGGCCTAAAGGGAAAGGAAACTCATGTTATTGATTAGAAAACTCAAATGCTTCCATCCATGCTTTCAGTCCTGGAAGTTCATGGTCTGTAGTTGCAACCTGCTTCCATCTAGTTTCCATTACTTATCTATTTCTAGACTGCTCAGAATCTGTTTCTAATAAAGGCTGCAGCTCTTTGCATGGTAACATTAAGACAAAACAAAGGGACGTTTCTTAGGTAAAACTTAGCAAGATTGTAGTTGGTTAAAACAACCCCCTGAAAAAGAATAAAATCACTCTTAGTAAAAAACCTGTGACATAGTCAAAAAAGTGTTTCTCTAGTGCTCACCATCTGGCTAAAAACACTATGGTTAGGTTTACTTTGGGAAAAAGAGTGGTAAGGAATTCAGAAAAGAAACTGGAGTAAAGCTCTGTCATGATTTTTTCTTTCTTGCTAGAAATAAAATGCTATCTCTGAAACTTCTTTTTGATCTTTATTGTTAGAAAGTAATTAAATGTAGAAGATGTATTCATTATGGAGCATGTGCTTTTAAGTACTAAAGTAAGCAAAAAAGCCAATAACCTGAATTGAAGTAATTGTCGAGAATAATAATTCAATTTTCAGTAAAATCTGAGAAATACATGTCAAAAGGATGAAGTCTTGGAAGAATGACCCTCATGGAAACCAGTTAACTCTGCTGCTTTAGGGAAGCCTTTATCTTACTTGTACATTGTCACACCCTCTGAATCCTCCAAGCTACTGTTTTTAGCTCTCCCTGAAGGAAGATGAATTAACACTGCAGAAGCTATGTGATGGATATAATGATAATAGCTCATATAGCTTCTTTTGCATCCAAATCCTTCACAGAAAAATGTGACATTACAGGAAATACCCTGCTTTGTTCCACACCAGGTGAAATTATGTAAAATGAAGCAAGGAAGCAATTGCAACTAGAATGAATTTACATCACTCACACAGAGTAGAGGTGAGGTGCCTTATTGGTGGATCTTCCACCCCGACATGGTAGATTGACTTGATTCAGTGATCGTGAATTGCATTTCAGTTCTGACAGGCTTCACACCCTCAGGAAAATAAATAAATAAATAAATAAATAAATAAATAAATAAATAAGGTAACATTATCAAGGGGAGAAAGCTAACATCTATCCCAGCTACTTTTGTATCTATTTTGAAATTCAATTGAATATAGGTAAGAGAAGTTGTTAAAATAGAGATGTCTCACAGGCTAGAAGCCTACCTGTGAATATGCAGTAACACTGGAACCTGCATTCAGGTTTCCAAGTCAGCCACATTCTTGACATACTGCACTCCATTTCCAAACTCTGTATGCCGTTGGTGAGGCTATGTATGGATTCCCCTTCTCAGAAATATCAGGTACTGGCTAAATCTAGGAAAATAACATTTTTTAAAATTTCATTGTTCAGAATTCTTGAGGAGGGTAAAGATAACAGGAAATCATAGAGAAAAAACACTTCAGACTAAATATGTTGTGAGAGTTGTGGTAATGATGGGAAAATAAATCCAGATGAAACATAAAATGGAAGAATGTCTATTTTACTAAAGAAAAAGGCTGAAATATGTTACTCTATTTTTTAAAAAATATACATAATCCAAAACCCTCACTAGATTGACCCATATTTACAAATTATTTCAACACTATTGCTCTTTTAATTTACTATATAAAAGTATGACCATTGGTTCTCACAATGACAATTTGTCATGATAATACATTAAGTCTATTTATGATTTCTTAGTGTGTTAGTTTACATCTTGTCATTGTCTCTATACCCTTTTATATATTAAAATCCATACTCTGATTATGATTTTATTTAATCTAAAAGTGATTTAGGATTTGGAGGATTGTCCATTTTGTTCAGTTTGTGTTTGACTTGGTCTTTTGCTTTTTTTTTTTTTTTTTTTTCCAAATATCTACCACAAAATGGTCAAATTCACCTGCAAAGATACAGGGATTTCAGACTCATACTACAGCGGTGCACCTCACAGGATTTATACCTGTCAGTTACTAAGACACTTGCCAATACCCCATTTTAATTGAGACAAAGATCAGTAAACTTTTTTGCGGCAGTGGGCTTCATTTTGTTGGTCTTACCACAGCAGTGCTTTCTTTAGATGAATTACCCTTTATTTATACATGCATGCACCTGATTCATACCCTGTGATCCATAACAGCCATTAGATTAAAATGTTTATAGGGCAAATTTATAGAGAATTTATTTTCCCTAAAACAGTGAGTAGATTGAATACAGCAGTTACTGGTGGCACGTACTGAATGCCAGGGACGTCTGCATTACTTCCATGAATATTGCACACACCTTTAGTGTATTTAATGGTTGAAAGTCATCAAGAGCCGTGGGAGGGGTGAAGGGAAACAACAGTAAAGAGGAGCTGTCTTCACCAAGCAGTAACACAGAGTTGTCGGCAACAGTATGGAAATTCCTAACTAGCAGTGCCCCCTTGTTAGCACAATCCAAGGCGATGCTCTGGCAGAGAAGACCTCACCTGGACAGCTGACAGTCAGGGGAGCAATCCTTTTGCTGCCAAACTGTCTTACTGGGATGATTGCAGTCTGGGTAAAACATAAGGGAGCAGTTCAACCAGCACAAACATCACCTTGAGAGTTTGTACTCAGCAAAAATATGCTGAAGAAGATACAAGCAAACAGTGATGACATCAGCGGTATGAAGTCCTACTGTTTAAACCAAGTCAGTATTTTCTTGAGTGAGAGGTTTTGCTTCTGCTTTCTGATCCAGTCCATTTCTGAATAGAATTTGGGAATGGAGGATTTAATACCCCAAAAATGATTTTTAGGGACTCTATAGCAACCTTAGTAACAAAACTTTAATAACAAAATTCATTAATTATTTAGAGAGTTTTTCAAAATCTCCTGAACGACCTAAAATACAATTCTCATTGACTTTTTTGGATATATCTAGTCTCCAAAATCACTGCTGCCTTATGCAGTACAATGTGTATTCTCATTTAAATCAGTTCAGTTTTGTCCATTTCCCTAGGAAGCTAAGATTAGTTAATCCAATTACTTAGGATTTTCAAAATATTTTGGGTCCAAATCCTGCTACTTTAATAAAGTACTGCAAGGTCAAAGTGTTACAGTGTTATTGCACATGCTGCAAGGGATAAAAATCAACTTTCAGCCCAGATCCACTGTTATATGCTACTAGAAGTCTGTTTAGAGGCTGAAATAAACAATCAAGGGCACTCTGCAACAATGATATTATTTTCAGTTATTTGGTAATACTTATGGCACTAATTAGGTTATCCCATTATTTATTAATTTTATCTGTGGCAGGTTTCCTATGCATTGACAACAAACTAAAAAAAAATCTACTGAGAGAAGCTAGGTACTATTTGCAGTTCTCAACATTATCCTGGTTTATTTTGAACCAACTCAAGTTTTTCTGAAGATTTTAAAAGGCAAGTGTGGTTGAATAGTGTCTAGGAAATCTGCTAGGATGTGCTTGACAGCTTCAAATCACTGTTTCACGTCTAACCAATGAGGGGGTCTGACTTTGCAAGTGGGACACCTGCCCAGCAAATAATCATGAAGATTTTCCATATGAGGACTGTCCCAGTTAGTCTAGGGAATTAGGTACTGGAGGGTCAGAGCAGGACCCTGCATTCTAGTGACAGTAGTCACATAGAATAGCAAAACTTAAGTCCTTGCTTCAAAACAGCTGTCATAGAAGCAGAGACTGAGCCATCACCCTCCAGGCAACCGTGTTGGGCTCTCGCAGTGGAGCAGCTCCATAGTGACAGAGTAATTAGTGATGTCGCAGACCCAGCCCAGAGATGCTGTTCTGCTGCCTGTTCATCCTGAAGTGGAGGTATTCCTGGTAGAGATAGACACCTGTTCCCAGGCAGTTTACTGGAGTGTCCCAGTGGTGAAAACAGGCCCTTCAGGAAGGAAGTTCAAAGATTTATATTGGCTTTCTACCCTGAACCTTCCTTTGAAGTAGACTCTTTCTCCATGGATTACATTCATATGTAAGCATAATTCTGCCTTAGTCAAATCGTGTGAATACCCCTAAGTATTCTGTGCCTGAATAACCAAATCATCTTGTCAGCACAAATGTGAAGGTGGCACAGGTTTAAATCCTAATATGAATTAAGAAGACTGGAGACCTCTCCAATACTCCAGGTAAGTATTAAGCAGTAATCTCTCTGTATATATTTTGATCAGAAAGTCTATTCTATAAAGCAGAAAAGTCTTTATAAATGTTTTATTTAGACATGCCTTAATGAAAAGCAGGTCTGTTATTTTTCCAAAGGAAAAAATAATAGACAGTTTTCCTAAATTGTGCTATAGTCTGTTATACTCATGAAATTTCAATCAATCTACTCTGTTTTACCATCCATTCCCATACCAGCCGAACCTCATAACCTCTTAAGGGCTGTAAGAGTAAGTCAGCATTCAGTCTTACCATTTGTTCACACCTTTTACTCTATCTCTCTTCCCATTTTTCTTCTCTTTGCTTTCACACATCCTAGATTCGTTTATTGTTTGGGGTTTTTTTCCCCTCCAACATTTGCTTTAAATTTCAGAGGCAGATTGTGAGCAGTTACTTGGAGAAACATTCCCATTGTCATTAGTAATAGCTAATGTGACTGCTCATTAGTGGTAGCTGTTCACAGTCTGGTTGGTGTGATTTAGCTTTGGTTCCTTTGTAAGAAATCCACTGAGTTTCTCGCTACAGTCCACGTCAGTCCTCAGCTTGTTATTTCTCCCCATTTATATCTATATCTATATCTACATCCACTGAGTGCTTATTCTCTCCCATTCCCTGTTAAGTAAAATCTTAAATATTCACAAATGCCAGTGAAATTCAGCTGAAGAAGTACAGAGGCTTAAATCTGAAATAGTCATACTAAATTCCTTTTATGTTAGATGTCGAGAAAGAAGCACTTGCAGGGCACAATTAATCCCATCAACGTAAACTTCTAAAATGGGTCAGATGAATCCCATCTTTAGCACCAGAAGCTATCCAGAGAATCTCTTATAAATAAGTTGCCTCCATCATTAACAGTTTTCTCTGCTATTTGTTGCTTTAAAACATTCTCATCAATAAGTAAAAGGTGCCCTAGCTACAGCTAAATAACAACTTGTTTACGGAAGGTCCCCATACTTTCATACAGGAACTTTATACCTTCTGTAGCCCTCAGACCTTTTCAGGGAGTCACACTAGAAAGTAAAGAGTTATACAGTAATGGCTGTGTGTTCACAAAACAGGTCAGAATGAGAACATCCTTGTGTCCTATTCAGTGGTGAGGAGCAGAGCAGTAAAAACAAGTAAACATATCACACATGTTGCAATGGTAAGTCAGCAGGATGACCATTAGTTTGCCTTTGCACAGAGCTACCAGCCTGGACCACAGTGGGCTGCTGTGATATAAAAAAAAAAAAAAAAAAAAAAAGAGTGGTTGGATTTGTATGAGCAATCTTCTTTTGTGTCTCCTGAAATCCTAAATTTTTTGATGATGACTCAAAAACTGAAACATTCCAGCTAAAATCCAAATATTTTTATTCAGAAGAACTCCTGAGTGTTTCATGTGAGTTACAGTACAGAAGCTTCATGTTCCTACTCAGACTCCATGTGCTATGACAACTCATAAGGTTTCCCTGAATAATATTCAGAAATATGGTGGAGCCTTCCAGCTTCTATTGCACTATGGAAGCTGAAGCTCTGATGGGGAATCCAGTGCATGTGAGAGAACAAGGACATGATGTAACTGAACAGTAGCTCTGGTGAGTCACCCCTGAAGCATATCCAACTATAGTATTTTAATGTGGAGACACTCTTTTTTCACTTAAAAAGCACTGACATTTCAAAAGACACTTCATTACAGATTATACATGAAACACCCTAGTTCTCCATTAAAAACAGTCCTGATCAATTGTTCCAAATGCATGATATTAAGCAACTCACTACAATATTATCTTCTGTTAGCATTTCTGTCATCATATATTTGTCACCTGAGCTTCAGAAATTTTTTACTGGCTCATTTCACTGTGTTCCTTTTTGCTTTGGTACCTCAGTGGGTACAGAACCTGGAAGAGCTGTCACAGGGTAAAAAAAGGTACTGATATTACAAGAACATTCAGTACAAGGAATAGACTAAACACAATTGCATTTGCTCCCGAGGCCATTAACAAAACATATCTGCCCAAAACTTCCATTAAAGGGCCGGTAACACTGTTGAAATATTAAAGCTCCCTATGTGTTCCTCAATCCACAATTCAAATTGAAAACAATAAAACCTGTATGTGTCAAGTGCAAGAGCAGCCGGAAAATTATAAATTATCCAGTGTTTGTTACAATGATTTTTTATACACAGCACCTTAAAATAAGGTAAGTAAAATACTGAAACATCTTTACAAACTTCACAGACATATTTTGCTAAGTACCTGGAAGAACAGACTGGTAGTATTATCTAGTATTACCTGACAAGTAACAAGCATGTTCCATGATTGGACTGGTCTTAGATGCCAGCATCTGCTCTGTGGGAAACTGAAGGCCAGATTCAGATATTACTGGATATGATAGGAAGTCTTTCTACTGCTTATAATGAACTTTAGCTAAGACAGAAAGTTTATTTTTCATAGACTCAGACTCACATCCATAATCAAAGAAAATTTAGAAATAACCAAAGTAAAGTAACCAAGTAAAATAGCATTCCAGTTTGTTGAAAGACGTTTAATAAGGCAAATAATATGAACCTTGCATCGTTCCTTTGCTCCAACAATTAAGGCTGAATATAAAGCATATCTTTAAAAAGGTTTTTCTATTTCACAAGAAACATTTAATGAAATGAAGGAACAACAACAGGAAGAAAACAGTATTGGGAACATTTTCAGAAGTAAGTCTTCTGAAGGAATACTTGCAAAGAATGGCTGAACCTTAACCAAGCCATTATGTATAATTAGAACATAAATTATTACTCTGTAGCCTCGCAGATGCCAACTTCATCTCTTGCTGTGTTTTCAGTCCTTTCTGTTCAACTGACTAATCAAAAGCCAGTTTTACAGCTGGCAGCAACAGTACTACTATGAAAGAGCTAGATGTGGTCTTTAGTGCCTGATTATCATGAATTGTCAGCAGCTCAGTGAGGACCTCTCGCCTGTACAGGATCAAAGGGGATGTCTCTTTTGTGAGATCACATTTTAGCAGTTTCAAAATGTAATTCTATGTATCACTTCATATTCTTCCCCCATGGAGAGAGACATGAGGGAATGTGAATGAATGCCTAACCTACATACAATCCAGGTACCCAAGGGAATCTTTTAATTTTATCTTAATTAGGTCAGGATCCCATTAAGAACTCTCTGCTACTTCTACCTTCTCATTAATGTACATTAAAAGACTTCTGGTCTGCGCTTTGAGTAAACAAACAGGCTATCTGTTCTGGGAAATCTGGTTTGAAAGATTATGGTGATATTTTGTTTTGGATTCAGAAGGGCTAGTTAAGGATTGAGACTTCACTGCACTGAAGACATTCACTGCCATAAGCTTCTCTGTCTCCAAAACAGGTTGTTGTCATAAATATAATTCCGCATAAATAGGTTTGCATCCTCTCCTGAATTAAATTAGCTGACTAACTAACTAGGTTTAGGTTCTGGTGTTTTGTCAGTGAATAAGTACTAAAATCCTGGGGACTGCAAAGTTTGCTACATAATTGTTTTACTGTCTTAAGGCATCAGAATTTGGCCTCCTAGAGTTTTAATGTTGGTGATAAATATGGAGTGCAAAAGAAACAGAAGAGACACATTACATTTACGTCTAAAGGCAGGAGAACACAAATAACTTGCAATTCAAACTTGTACAGATCAGCCTAGTAATGCTTCACAGTCCCTCAGACCAACCCTCTGCGTTGTTCATTGCCTGCTATCATTTATGCTTTCACTTGACAAGATTGCCAATGAAGTATGAAGTCTTCCAAGGGGATGGAAATAGGTAGCAAAGGCATTTCAGACAGGTTAAAAAGCTGCTCGAGATTAAAGCTTGTATCCATTTGTGTCACTAAAATCTGAGGCTTTTGCTTCCACAGTTCATGCAAGAAAATGGTTTTTATTCTCTCTCTGTTAGGAATGCACATTATGACACAGTCTGAAGTTACATTCATCACTCTGGATTCACAGTACTCTGTCATGCCAATCCTCCTCTTCTCTCCAGCAGTCAGAATAAAAATTATAACATTTAGGAGTGAATCAGTCAAATTACTTACTCAAAAGAAGTACTGCCAACCAAACTCCTCTCTTTTCCAGCAGGTTTACCTATTTTGTGAATGACCTACCAATGACTGTCACTTGAACTCAGGTCCAACACAGAAAGTCCAATGAGACAAATGACACCTCATGTTTTAAAGAGAAATAGCTACAGAGAAAAAAAAAACAAAAAACAAAAAACAAAAAACCAAGACAAATAGCCCAAGAAGTATTGTTATAACCTTTAATACAATTCCAGTGCACTCTTCTCTATGAGTACTTACTCCCCTTTTTTTCCTAATAAATATGCCTTCCCACACTTGTCGTTATGACATGCAAGATCTCACAGCTCTTTTTTTGAACATATGGTCCTTTTTCTACCTACTCTTTCTCTAGAACTACATTTGGAAATGATGCATAAATACATCCTGTTTTTCTCAGCTAGAAAAGTCACGCTGCTCAGAATGCTTCCTTATTAACACCTTTTCACTTGTTGGTGCAGTTGGATGCATGAGAGGAGATTAACATTTTCATTTCATAACAGTGAGTGAGAGGTTGGGGTTTTTTTTAATTTCCTCACCAAATGCCAAGATGCCATGATGCTCTTAATGTTAGTATGTTAAGAATTCAGATGTAGATCTCAATTCTCCATCTGGGTCACACCTTTATTTAAATACTTCCTTAACATTTTAGAAACTAGCATAATTAAAAATTAAAGTGAGATGGACAGAGCAAACCAAAACTTTATTGCCATGTTGTATGGTTATGTGTATTGCCTTTGTATGGCAAGGTTTTGGTAGTAGAGGGCACTACAAGGGCAGCTTCTGTAAGAAGTTGCTAGAAGCTTCCTCTATGTCTGACAGCGCCAATGCCAGCCAGCTCCAGGATGGACTCGCCACTGGCCAAGGTTGAGCCCATCAGCAATGGTGGTAGCACCTCTGTAATGACATTTAAGAAGGGAAAGAATAGCCTGCACAAGAGCAACCAGAGAGAAGCAAGAATACATGAGGAGCAATTCTGCAGACACCAATGCCAGTGAAGAAGGAGGGTGAGGAGTTGCTCCAGGCACGAGAGCAGAGACCCCCCTGCAGCCCCCGGTGCAGCCCCCGGTGAGGCAGGCTGTGCCCCTGCAGCCCATGGAGGTCCACGGTGGAGCAGATCTCCACCTGCAGCCCCTGGGGGGACCCCACTCAGAGCAGGTGGATGCCTGAAGGAGGCTGTGACCCTGCGGGAAGCCCACACTGGAGCAGGCTCCTGGCAGGACCAGTGGCCCCGTGAAGAGAGGAGCCCACGCTGGAGCAGGTTTGCTGACAGGACTTGTGACCCCATGGGGGACCCAGGCTGGAGCAGCCTGTTCCTGAAGGACTGCAGCCCGTGGAAGGGACCCCAGTCTGTGGGGAGCAGTTTGTGGATGACTATCTCCCATGGGATACACCCTATACAGGAGCAGGGGAGGAGTGTGAGGCATCCTCTCCCTGAGGAGAAAGAAGTGGCAGAGGCAGTGTGTGATGCACTGACCACAACCCCCATTCCCTGTCCCCTCCACCACTGAGGGGGAGGACGTAGAGGATTCAGGAGTAAAGTTAAGCCCAGGAAAGAGAGAGGTGTAGGGGGAAGTTGTGCTTAAAGTTTAGTTTTATTTTTCATTATCATATTCTGATTTGATTGTTAATAGATTAAATTAATTTCCATGAGTCAAGTCTGGTTTGCCTATATTGGTAACTGGTGAGTGATGTCTCCCTGTCCTTATCCCAACCCACGAGTCATTTATTGTTGGAGAACGGCTTGCAGAGAGCAAGGCCATGGGTCTCTGCAGGAGCTGGTCACAGCCACCTGAGGTAAACAAAGGAAAAAACCCAGGGAACAGTTATGCTTACAAAGGACTGTTATGTTAACAAAGAGAGAAACTGAGGTACACAATGGCCTTGATGGTGAAAAACAACCTTGGGAAAAAAGGCAGGCCAGAAGAGGGAAGATGTTGTGACATATCTGAAATGCCACAAGGGGCTGGGATATTATAATGTAGCCTTTTACATGTATCCAATAGATCTGTGAGTAGTATGCATGATTATTGTAGAGTGCTTATATAAGGTGTGATTTCTTTCAATAAAGTTGAAGCTTGCTCTATCATTCACATTGAATCGGCTGCTTGCTTCCTCCGCCTGCCGCGATTTATTATATTCTTTCTCCCCTATCCAACTGAGAAGTGGAAGTGAGAGAGCGGCTTTGGTTGGCACCTGGAATCCAGCCAAGGTCAACCCACAACATTATGCAATAAGTTCAGAGTGATTTAAAAATAAAGCTACAGTAAAACACCAAAACTGGGGGAAGATTCTTTGCAGTATCTGGTTTTATATGCTTTAGTTATGCCAGCTCCTGCTAATGACTGTGATAGGCAACAATTCATTATAAATATTTTTTTAAAATAAGTAATTTACTTGATGAAATGCAGATGAACATCTCATTAACTTAGATATTTACAAAATCTTGTGTAGGACCTATTTTAAAAGTGCGTTCATCAAAAAAACCCCAGAATATCTCATCATTAAAGCTACTCGACGTTCAACATGGTGAGATCACCTCTTTCACAAATAAGCATTGGTATGTTCCCATGCAAACTAGTTTCTTCATGGTGACATTTTATACCACCAAATATCAGGTTGTGAATCTGATGGGTGGTTTGGGCTCTATGATCAGAAAGACCTCTTTGTAGGGGTATTACCTTTGCTTAATCATAGGGGTCAAATGAAGAAGCCTTTTCCTAGCCAGCAGCTGAGATCCATTCATTTCAGTTTCACTGCTGCCTCTGAGCATCTTAATGAAATAATATTTTTTAACTTGTGTTGCAAACATGAGATCTTCCTCTGACTCTGATCATGATAGAACAAGCCAGAGGCTCCCTCAGAGACCATTGCTGCATTTCTACAAGAGGCATAGGGATAATAAAACATGGCCCTTCTTTCCCCTCCATCTGCAGAGCTCAGGGTTCCCTAACGCAAAACCACACCAAAATGTGCTCTCTTCACAAAAGATTTCAGTTTGCATAGATCAGTGCTTTCAAGAACACTGCATTTTTCTGGAAATGCTCTGGTCAGGTGTCTGTTGCAGGTTGGGGTTTTTTTGTTGTTGGATTTTTTTTTTTTTTTATAATTTAGGGAAACTGTTAAAAACCTGTCATAACTGCCCCACTGTAAACTTAAAGGCAGAGAGGCATTTGAGCATTTTGTGTATTATCAAACACAACTCTATTTAAATATAAAGGTCATTACACACGGTATCTCTCTTTATCCACATGCGTTTGTGTTACTGTGCAAAAACAACTTATTCAAACTTTCTATACTACAAGTTAATCCTCTGTACATTGTGGGGTTTTCCCTCAAAGTTGTCTTCAACAAAACACTTAAGGTTAGTGTCAGCACCTGAGCCCTTAGTATCTTTCTTCAGAGTTAGAACACCAGCCCAGTTTAGGGAACAGATGTTTCAGAAGTCTGCAGATTTGGTAAATAATTGATAAGTTGCACTAACAAAGGTTCTTACCAGCAGACTGGCACATTTCTGAAATAGCAGAATCTGCCATTGCACTAATATTTACAACTATTCAGCAGGCTAGATAATATTTTTTCATAGGCATTTTGTATTTTATCTTACACTTTCACCTCCTGGGTTTCACAGATGTACTATTCTGTTAGCAAGTAGGATGTGCATTTCCAGTAGTCAATACTCTTAAAAAGTATATTGCCTGATGTACATAACTGGTCTAACAACCGTAGTTACTAAACATTTCCTGACAACAGTGTATTCTTTAAAGGCTTTAATATGTCCTTTTCTTGTACTTGTGGTTTGTACTATGCAGCACTCAAGAGCCAGTCTAACCCTAGAGCTAGAAAACAGAGGGACAGACACCTTTTTCAAGTAAATCGGTATTGAAGATCTGAATAAATAACCCATGAATATCTAAAATAAAACTAGCTGTACTTCAGATTTATATGCATGAGCTATATGTTCTTCAAAATATCTTTGTAATCATAACTTTAAGACTCCTAAGAATTGCATCAAGGACATTTTGACAAGTTATTTTCCAGAGCTGCTAACTATTATTTCCAATTTAAGCTGTTGTACTTTATCAGAAAATAAAAGATAGTTTTAAAAATATACTGGGGAAAAATCTACAACTTAAAATATAAAATGCTTCTGGCATCATTGACAAAATATCACACTGAACACTGAATGGGCATCTAGATACCTGTGTTAATGAGCTGGAGAGAGTTAGTATTTTTCCACAGTGTACTGCCTCTGCAAGATGCTGAAGGGTCATGCAGAGTTCACATGATCTACATAAAATGTAGGAAATTAATACACTTCTGGAAAAATACATGCAATTTTATAATAAGTGGTATTGAGTTGTCAGCATTCGGATGTCTTTTTCCTACTTCTGTCATTATATTTTTGAAGAGATCAGCAAATGTAAAAGGTGTTTGCTGGACTCCTTCTTATAGCCTCACTGAATGCCATTGTATTATATATATGTATAAATGAATAAAGATGGTATAATACAATACTAATATAAAACAGAGTGAGAACTGCTGTGGTGACGTTCAGCTCCAGTGTACTGAGAAAAGTGAAAGCCTTTCAAATTCTTTCAAATAACCTAGCTGAAGCAGTGGCTGGAACAAACACAGGTATAACAGCACCATTGCAAAGGAGAGTAGAGGCTAGCTTATTTCTCCAGTGAGCTTGGTTAAATGTCATTAGCAGACCAATTGCCTTGTCCACATGCATGAGTTACCTACAGGTTTCTTTTCTGCAGTGGTACCTGAAGCTGAAGTTGGCAGCTCCCATTCAAACAACTCATTGTCTACTCTTGTTACAAGACTAAATCAAAGAAAATATTGGTGTTGTTTTTTGGGTAAGTACCCACAATTTTATGAGGCATTTTAAGAAAGAACAAGTTAAATCTATATGTTTTGTTTTCCTTTCCTATGTTTTACTTTCAGTAATAAAAGCTGGAGACTATATTAAAAACCCAAGCCATCACCAAACTGTCCTTTTCTAAATGTGTTGATACTACATACCCTAACTGCCTGTGCTGAGTCTGTGCCTCTTGCATCAGGGGCTCTATGGAGTCCACACTCATCTACTTTCTACCTAATGTTTACATGTCCTTGCACATTCTATACCACCTCACAGCCAAGAGCTTCTCATCTGGTTTAAGCAGGAAAATCTGGAGAAATTTCTTGAAAGACTTTGTGGTGATTCTCTGTTGACATCCTGTCATACCCACCTACCTGCTCCCACTCACAAGAGTCTCTTAAACTGTTGCGTTACAAAAGCCTGTTCCAAGTTAAGGGCATTCCTTTGTGCTCTCCAAAATAGGGTGAGTTTAAAGTGGTTGTTCACAAAAAACAGTTGGGATAACAATTATGCTACAACCAACTCCTGATGATGAAAATGTTAGTTTCCTGGCATACTCCAGTACTGCAGCTACCAATGCTACTGCTGTGCTGACCCCACATGGATACCACTTCTCATCAATAAGCTGTGCCATCAGGTCTTCACATCTGATTGGCAGAGAGGTAGGAACTGTTCACAGAGCTGACTGCAGCCTTTCAAGTTAGAACTGAATTCTGGTATTGCTGTCAGAGTCACCCCAGGAAACAGAAGTCTTCGCTCAAATGTCATGCAAGGGGGGGGGAAAAATGAAATGCCAATGCTGGAACCCAAAATAGTTTTCCGTGTATGTGCAATGAAAGACACATCACAGGGGGATGTGAACCAACAGAGGGAATTGCCAGTAAGACAAACAGGCTATCTCTTTGCTTTTTGTTCTCAGTTTCTGGTGGCCAGTCTTCCACACCAGTGTGCTCCACAGTAAATCCAAAACATACTGCTGGGAATACTGTTCTCTAGAGGGACACTATACGTAAGGCAGTACTAGGAATGCCTCTGTGCACACCACTGTCATTACTGTTCCTGAAGGCTGAGCCGCTGAGCACTGCTCTGATGGACCACGACACAGGTATCTCATTATTTCAGGTACCCTAAACTGGAAAAAAAACCACAATAAACATTACTAATAATAGAAATGGAACTTTCTGTGCCCTTGTGATCAGACTCAAGACAGGCAGAAATTAATACGCAGAATCTCTGTGTATGTGTCTCATCATGCACAAGTGAAGGCTGAATTAGATCAGTGCCAAACACTTCCAAAAGGTCTTTGCTACACTGTTGGTGACACTATGACTCCTTGGAAGTGTTACTGTGAACCACTGTATGTTGCTGAGCCAGCCCTAGAATGGTCTAATCCAACACAAATCTCTCATAGAGAGCAGAGACAGAACTCTTCCCAGCCTGTCACTTCCCTCCTTACATCTGCAATTAGCTGTCATCTTCTCTGCTTACCTTTGACTGTTACTGTCAACTTCTCTCTGAGTGCTTGCTGCAATACAAACCCATTGTTCCCAAAGTTGTTTTCTTGATATAAAGGCAAGCTTATTTTGTGTTATTGTATTGTACTTTCTCATAACTATCTGAACAATATGTAACTGTTAAAACATACTAGGTGAAAATTAATTTTCCATTTAATCTTGTTTTGTTCTTCCATGGGTTTTGTTTGTAAGGAAAAAAAAATATGTCAAAAAAACACCATTGGGAAAAGAACACAAAACTATTTATTCTCTGTCTGGTTTTATGTGCTGCAATATTCTATCAAAATAATCTCATATTTCACTTTCTGTTGTTGAATGAATGGCTTCATTTGCAACAACCCCCTACTTGCATTCCACTCTGAACCCAGGTTTTATTATCCAAGTGTGAGATAGGCATATTCAGGGGTAAATTATTCTGAATCAGAACTAAATAATTTTCTTCCCACTCAGACGTGTGGATGTAAAAATGGACATAAAGATTTCCACAGAACAGCAAGAATATTTGTTGAGCCATTTTGAACTGCTGAATTGTTGCAGTTATCTAAAATGACACAGAAAAGCTCTGCCCCTCCTCCATGGGGTTTAATAAGGATGCTGTGCTCATGGCATGTAAATAAGCACCTGTTTGCAACACTCACCCTGGGCTGCCAGCATCTGTGCTTTGTGCAGTGTGACAGAAAAGTAGAAGATATTGAACACCAAGGAACGAAGACCCCAACACGAACAGGAGGCTGGGGAAAATAAGCACTACTCATAACTGCCACACTGCTGTTGGGCAGGGAGCAGCTGTCCTGCAACACCCCCAAAGCAGCATATGGTGGGCACAGTGCTATGTGTGGGGCATGGGAAGTACACTGAGAAAGAGACTGGCTTGTCACCTGCGTGTGCCATCCTATGCCAGCTTCAGAACCAACATTCGGCTTTTCTACTGAAAGGTGAATTGTGCTGAAATGCCTCAGAAAGAGTTCTGTCCCAGGTGTTACTCAGAATGACATTGTTCCCAAATAAGACTGATGTAACCTGCTGCCCTGCTGCCCCATCTCTGCAATCAAGCACCAGGGCTGCCAGGAGGAGCCAGAGAGCCCTGGGCCATTAACTGTAACTGAAGACACTTTAACATTCCTTCTGTTGTTAAAGTACCTAAGGGAATAGCTCTCATATTAGCGCAGTATAAAGTACGTTTTTTAATTACGGTGGCACTTCCAATTTGTTAACAATTTCTTTCTTAAGACAATGAATCCATATGAGCTTTTTAACATTTGGCTTTTTACCAGGAAAAAGTTTTAAAAACCCTAAAGAGCGTGGCAAAATTCTGCAAAACTTGGTTTTCAAATGATGGGAGCATCACACAATTTTAATCCAATTATGTAATTTGTCGTTCTTCTTTTTCAGTTTACTGAACTGTTCAAGTTAATTCAACATCATCACACATCATTTGTTTGTACTGCTATCTCATATTTTTCTTTAGTTTTCTTCACTCAACATATCACTACACAGTTCAGACAGGTTTGTGTGATGGGAGAGGACATTAAACCATGTAAGCCAATAAAAAAAAGCAAACAGTTTTTTAAAGTGAATATCAGAAAGTATCTTTGGTCAACTCAAAATTTAGAATATTCCTTCTCAGAAATATTGAAAATTGAATAGCTTCCTTTATTTTAATGGAAAAAGAAAATCATTCAGGGAAACCAGTATTTCACTGGATAAATTTTCAATTTTATAAGAAAGTAATTTTGCCCTTTGTTAAACACCGGAGTAAAAATTTCTGCTCAGCTCTGTTTTCAGCATGAGCTGTGTCCATTCATGCCCAGATGGAAAACATCCTTGTGCCGCACCTCACCCTGTGGCAATGGTGGCACAGGGAAGAATGTGAACACCCGTTCAGCCAGCTTCTGCTGTCTGGGAGGAGTGGGAATCTCTCACGTGTGCCTCAGACCCTGGTAGCACATCTAACCCAGCACTGTCAATCCCATGGCATCTGTCATATCATCCTTGAGAATAACGCAAAGATTAATCTCCAGTTCACCAGATCCTACTCTTGCTTCAACAAAATTTCTGGCAACTCATGAAGCACCAAACTTATTCACTACAAAAAAAACCAATCTGGCTTGGGATCACACAAGTGCTTAATGACTTTTATGATAATTTCATCAGTCCATTTGCAGGTTAGCTTGTGGATATGAGTCCTTCAGATAGATTTATTTCTAGCAGATTGCTTCACTGACTGAGAAATTCAGTAAAGTATTATAGATGACACAAGTGACACAAGAAACCAAGTAGATTTTTGACAACCAGGAATTTAATTTTCATTGGTGTTACAAGGTGTCTGGCTTCCCACTAGGCAACAACTTTTAAATCTATGTTCCTATTTCTCAATTATGTGCATGGGGGAACAGTTTCTGCTTCAGGCTGCAGGTGACAAAATATGCTGTTATCATTTCTGAAATCATAATTATTTTAACACCAAAACCTGGAGTTTACTGTAGTAGTATTACAGTATGTGGTAATTGGTAATCAGGCCCTTGGCACTTTGAACACACCTCATAAGAAAATAATTTACTAATTACTTCTCAAAATAAATATTTAGGGTAGGTGGAAGCAAATGGTCCTTTCACCCTTTGAAACTTCACATTTTTTGTATTTTCCTTTTGGTTTTGATGTAGCTGAGGGTTTTCAAATTCTCTTACAGTCATATAGACGCAAAGACCTACAAACTCATGACCAGTGATCTTGCACAGAATGACATCAAACCTACATGGCTGCTTATGCTCTCTCTGTTTCTTCTTCTGGACCATTTACAGTTTGTGTAAGTAATTGAATATTAAAACCCAAAGGAGTACCCTATCTGCAAGATTTATTTCTCTGATCAGAAATTCTGGAGGAGAATTTCTTTTTTTCTAAAAAAAATCTTTTGTCAAAGTGGTTTCTTTTTCTGGTAAAAGCTTTGGAAAACAAAAAAAGTTTCACACCTGTGAATTCTTTTTGTATGTAAGATCAGTATTTTCAGACAAATTATATTTTAGTAAAAGGTTACTGACTGATTTTAACAACTAAATCTACTTAGAAGTTAGAGACAATGCAGGGCAGAAGAAACTAACCAACTTCCTTGTCTCTGAGTCAATGGAAAAGCCAGAAATAGAATGAGGACCCAGCCTATGAGTGGCATCTCAAATACCAGACTGAAAAGTGGTCGGAATGATTGGCATCACAAGCCAGTGCTCATGGGCAGTTCCCACACAATGGCATCCCCAGCTGAACAGGAAATATCTGTGTTATCTAAGATCCTGCCACATGGCAACAGCCGGCAAGTGTTGACTTGTTACCAGCACCCAACATACACAGGAGTGACACCGCCAACATGAAATTTAAAAATGAGAATTATTACCTGGAGTCTAAAGGTAA
The DNA here is from genome assembly GCF_965140245.1 of Athene noctua. NCBI lineage: Eukaryota > Metazoa > Chordata > Aves > Strigiformes > Strigidae > Athene > Athene noctua. Next base: position 21,280,845 of record NC_134077.1, on the reverse strand, counting down.
TTTATATTGATAATAAAATGTTCATTTGCAGCAGCAAAATTCCAAGACTACTTTTAATCTATAAATTAGTTTAGATTGTAGATTTTTATAATTTTACACATAATGTTCTCAAATAATTGGGAGCAAGGCTAAGATATTAATCACAGAAGCTCTTTAAACCATGAGAAAATGAACAATAAAGATGGAAAATATTTCAGGGTGGCTAAATTATGAGCTCTTTTGTCATTATCAGCTGCAGACTGTGACTCATGCTATAAAGACATTTTTCTGAGGCTGTATAAATATGCTAATGGCTTTTTTTTGAAAATGCCAAGGGCTAGATTTTGATCTGGTGTAAAACTGGTATAGTAACATCAGATTTAGCCATCCCAGATGGTGTAGCAGAGGTTAGTCCCACATACATCTATCCACTGTGTGGAGAATAGGAACTTCTGAGTTGACTCAGAGCTATGAAATTCTACACAAATGTGAGAGCATGAGCTGAAAAGGTGTTTCAAGCTGTATTCCTGGGTCTCCTAAGTCTTTAATATCCTAGACAGAGGAAAACTTACAAGACTAGTGGATGTATTTATTTGTCTTTCTAACCTGTACATACATCTATGCGTTCTCTGGAATCTACAAATCTGATTCAGTGAAAAGCTATGTAAATATAGCAACACAACAGCCCTGCCAACATATTTTTTGCATGTATTTCATCTCTCTACCTTACAAATAAAAAAAAACATTTTCTCCAGAAAGTCCAAAAACTTTCCAGGAGCATGGACTACCCTCTCCTGTTCCATGTATCATGTTACACCAAGGAGAGTTAATTGTCTATACAAGTATTGACTGCAAAGTACTGAACTTCATAACTAAGGTAGAAAAAACACCCATTTGAATTTCAGCTCCTTGATTTTCAGCACTAGCAGATAGTAAAAAAGCCTCTTTGTACTCACAAAGTAGTACAATTAATTTACTCTGAAATTAATAAAATAATCCACAATGCAGTCTTTTCAGATTCATGTAGCATTATATACCTGCATTTGCAGTTATTATAGATTTCGAAGCTCACAGCTCATCTCTGAGGGGGCTGATGGCATCCTAGTACCCAGATGAATGAAAGGACACTGAAGAGTTGTTTATACCTCAGTTCAGATTCTCTTTTGCAGTTCCATACAGATGAGTGCAAGCACAAGGACAGAAACTCAAGGAGTTCATTTAAATGACATTCAAATCACTCCTTTGCTTGCCTATATATTTCTGTAAGTCTCTGAGGAATGAGGAAGAAGGCAGCAGAACCGGCATTTCTGTTTTCCCTGTCCAGCTGTGTGTAGTGTTTGGCTGAAGGATATCTGCAGACAGCAGGGTAGGAAGCAAGAGCAGTCCTAAAACGAAGGTGAGGTCTTTGCCTGGGAGCCAGTTCATTAGAGCTGCTTCAGGCTTCACCATCATTAATCCTGGCATCAAAACACCCCAAGAAAAGGTCCAGGGCTTTCCCTGGGGCACTGTATCGCATCACAGCAGCCAGCAAAACCAGGGCATGTGAGGGGCAGAGGGGTGCCTACATGGGTCCCTGTGGGAGGAGGCTCAAAGCACTGGCACAGTCAGTACAACTCTGCTGTCCCCATGTTACAAAGCCATTTTGGACTTGGCCTGGTAAAACTGCTCAAAAGGATGTACCTACTGCAGTCTACTTACTTAAAGTATTTAATCCAAAGTGGATTTACTCATCTGAGGGGAAGAGACTTCAGGTCCAAATAGCTTAGATACCTGCAGAGATTTAACAGCTCTGTAAAACTAATGAATAGTCTAAAATAGGGATCTCTCCAGTAGGAATTGTTCCTTTTGTCATAAAATATAAATATTAATTAGACTAGAGGCTGAAACACTGTTTTTTAATTTTCTTTGTGAATGTCCTAGCCAGTGGGCTCCACAATGCTTCCCTCTCCCCAGTGAATCTTTAATTATTCTGCAGAAAATAGAAGAGCTTCATTACTTTTCTTATTCTTATTATGAAAATAATTTCATTAACAGGAAGAAAAGGAAAGGGATTAATTTTTTCTCAAAGGGAAAATGTGAAATATATGGAATATAAAAAATAACAGATATAATTTTAAACACGAACATTTTTACCATTTTTAAGCTAAAGTGTTTCTACCGATTTCAACAGAGTACATGTGAGTTCAGACTTTTAAGAATGTGACCGGAACTGGTACTAAACGAGACAAGACCAGAATTTGGATTTAACCTTGAGGTCAAGTGGGAGGCTCTTACCTTAGGTACAATGGGAATCGCTCTCCACCAGAATTTTATAAATTCTTTAAGGGTTTTCATTGTGTTTCTGTCCTAACAGTGACATGAAGTGTCAGCATAACACAACAGAGGCTGAAAAGAACAAAATAAGAACAGGTTATTCATTCTCAAAATAATACTAATAAGATAAGACTATTTATTTGTTACACTTGGGGAAAAAATATCCATACTCTTGTAAAGGACTTTGTAACTTTCTCTTCTCTTTGCCCTTCTTGCACTTAGCCACATTGCTGCACGCCCACCACTTCAAGCTTGTGGATGATCAATAAAAACTCCAAAATGAAACGTATTCCACAGATCCTGTTTAAAACTGATAATTATATGTGCTAGTGTCTACCTGTGCCTTTGTGTGCTTAGGCAGAAGCCCACAGCCGGAATGTCTGTGACTAGCTCTAAGCTCACAGAGATGGGCATATTAAAAAATATCACAACTGAGTATTCTCATGTTGTTAACATTGTCTTGGTGATGAATAATTAATACGGATAACAAATAATTATTATAATAATATATAATGACCTTTTTGTATTACATTTTTCACTTTAAACTTCCTATGTATGCATATGTTCACACAAATGTCTGCTACAAAATTTTCTATCAAGTTCTTCATCAGCTGAAAAGCTTTGAACTTCCTGGGTCATGCGCAATGCTTCTAGAGAGCAGTCTCAGCTCTCATAACCTCAATTTCAAATTACTTGGATCTGATTTGACTTTTTAAGATCAGAGACACCTTCCTTTCTTCACCTGATGAGCCACTATTTTCATCTGAGAATTCTTGAAAAGAACACAGCTGAATAAAGTTGAAAAGAATAACTTTGAATAAAAGGCAGAATACAGGAATATATAAGAGGAAGATGATTCAACTAGGTCGTACTATTACTCAGATTTCCTGCCTCTACAGACCTGTCATATACAGCCTTTCTCACTTAATGTGCAGTGCAACTAAGAGTGTTACAGGGGAATATGAGAACCTGATGTGGTTGGGAGCCCAGTTTTCTTAAAGCATGAATTCTAAAATGTGTATACATGTCCACTGTTAAAACAGACGCTACATTTTTTACTCTGAGCTAATCTATTGCATTTTTGTGTATCCACAAGCTGAACTTCCTTATAAAAACTAGATGTGGCAACCTTAATAAAGCTGTAGATTTTAATATTTGCTTGTATTTGTATCGCAAATGGCTGTATTCATCTGAACTTCCCTGAATTCAGGTGTCATGATTTGGTACAAAATCTGCTATCCCTTCACAGAAGCAAAAAGAAATGCTCAGTGGCAGTGTTTATGGTCCGTTATATATCATGGAAAGCCATCAAGAAAATTCTTGTCTCTGGAACACTTGTTTTACAGACACACACAAAGTTACTGGAAGGGATGAGAAGTTCCATCAGTAGCACTCATAATGAGACTTTTAAAAACAATTCTAATGAACATCACCTGTAAACAAAAAGTATGGAAGAAAAACCAGATTATTTAACAAACTAAGGAAAAAGCAAAATCAGGCAGATATCTTTTGCAGACTTAAAATTCAGGAGAGTGAGAAAAATATTTCTGAATATGCCGGGAAAGCATTATTTGATTATGATCTCTTGATAAAAATGTGAAAAAATGCAAAAGGTATCTGTGTGATCCAGAAATGATTCTGTGAGAAATGTTTCAGAGCCTTTTTTCTCTTGAATCTTACCACTGCATCTCTCCAATACTACAGAGAATGTTACAATTCCCATCTACAACCTCACATCAGTGAATGGAAAGGATTGAGCCTAAAGCTATCAGTGACTTTCAAATGAGACACCTAGCAGCAGGAGTGTCAAGCACATGAGCACCAATGCAATACCAAGGGCCTACAGTGATTAGGGTCTCTTGCAGAAATCAAGTAGCATCTTTAATACCAAGTAGGGAAGATGCCTCTTGGGAGGTATAATGAACCAGCAAGGGGCAGAGGATGGACTCTCAGGTTCCTTCACCTCTTATTTTCTAATGATCTATGAAATACTGAGTTAAAAAGGGTTAGAGTATTTCAGCAGGGGTGAGCTGAGGTGAGTTTATTTTTAGAACAGCAACGCACAAAGAAGCCATAGCACAATGTTAGAAAGCTAATTAAATTGGATTTTGTTTTATATATCTTGGCGAAAAGATGTCAGTGCAGCTTAGGGCTTTACAGGCTGTGGTTCTCCATATGAGTTACTAGTGTTTGAATGTGCCATATTTCTTCAAGTTCTCGGCATCATTAAAAAAGGAAAAAAGGTTTTGCAAAATCAGGGTCTTCCTCATGGCTTGACTTCATCTCCTAGCACTGATGAACTAACTAGGAAGTAAGGCAGAAATGAATTGTAATGTTTGTATCATAACTTATATATGTATTATACTCTTTATAGTTATACTGTTTATTAATATTTGAATTGTGCAAGCACAAATGTAAACATGTAAAAGGAAATGGAATTCACAGAAGAGCTGAACCTTACTAATCATTCACCTAACATGAGGGTTTCACGCATCCATGCAGGAAGATGAAGTTATGAGACTGAAACAGAACAACTACAAGAAAAAATCTTCCCCAAAACATTATGCTGACTGATGATTCCCAAAGAGATAATAATTTCATTGTTTAAAACTGTTAATGCTGCAGTGCATCACTACATCCAGGGAACAGATTCTTTTCTCTTCCTAGGGAATTACCTCATACCAAACTAATCAGTTTCTCAGCTAAATTTGTATTTTGTGAGAAAATGATGGTATTGCTTGTACTTTTTCCATTTTAGCTTCTGTTGAAGGATTCAGCCTGTACCCACAGTCAAAAAAACTAAAATGCAAAGAACAAAAAAGGGGCTACAGATTAAAAATACAAAGACACATATGCAAACAAATCAGGGACTCCACTGAGATTGATTTGTTAAAAGATAGTGAAAAATGTTTCACTTGAAAAGCTGAAAGGGTTTGGTGGTATTTGTTGATTTAGCTGGTCCTTAAATTTCACCTCAACTGAGAAAACATACAGAGAGCAGCAAGGTTAGCAGCAGAGCTCAATGTAGTCATGAGAGGTCCACAGACTTCCCTGGCTGCTCCACCAGGGAAGGTGAGCCAGGAGCTGAGGGCAAGGGCAAAGAAATAAGGCAGCAGGGCAGCTCTGTTACTGGTCAAGGGGTTCCCAACAATCATCTGGGAGCAGCAGGGACCAAGGCTGGGAACAGACACACCTACAACAGAGCTCAGGCCAGGTCTGGGGATGCTGGGCTGTAGGTCCCCTCAGTGGGACCTGACACTCTGCTACAGTGATACCACCAAAACTCAAAGAATAACAAAAAATACAAGTAAAGCAAACCCTCCTTAGCATCTGTAAAAGCTATCATTTCTCTACTTTGATGTCATCTTCTTGAAAAGAGAAGGTCTTCCAGAAAGACAGTTGTGCAGCATATTTATTGGGTTTAGATAAACATATTCAAATGACCACTTGAAAGATAATAACATTTTCCAAGGTTTGAAAAAGTCAGATTCAATTCTTTAAAGTTGATTTTCTTTGCTGAGTGCTTCAGCACTTCCTGTTCCCAGAGCAGCTGAGAACATGTATAAAATCTCATGAGGAAAAGAAAGTAAGGGTTTTTTACATTTCCCATTCAACTCCAAGCCTGCTCAGAGAAGATCTAAGCAAACGTTTGGATTTTTCAGCACTTGCCTGAATTGAACTCTTCAAACTTTGAAGTTTGCTCATTACTTTATCAAACTAAAGTCTAATTTATATTTCACACCCATACACTATGTGAATACCTCAGAGGACTTGTAGAAAATTAAAATAAGGGCTAAATATGGTTATGACAAGTTTTTTCTTCAAACATGTCCCTAATAGAGTGTGCTGGATTAATCAAGGGGCTCCACAATGAACTTCTGGTGTGAATATGATAGCAAGGTCTTTCTACAGACAAAGTACACCACCAGCAAAGACCCAGTGTACAGACCCACATGTATAGAGTGTATTCAGATAACAGCAGCTTAACCGATTTCTCTACCACATGTACTGAATGTATTCAGGTAACAGCAGCTTAGCCTATTTCTCCACCACACATGCAGTTGCACCTAGCAAGTTGAAAATTAGAGATTTTTAGAAGTTCAGACTTTCCTAGATGACTTTTTAAAAGCACTGTACTGTTAGTGTACAATAATAAATCACACAAAGCATGTATGACAGGTTCACAACACTAGGGAAATTGTGTTACGAAGCAGTAAGAACACTGTTGAAAATTACACTATTTGATGACCTTTTCCAATGATAAAAAATAAAGATATAGACTGGAATTAATTTTGACTTTATAGCCTTATATTATGGTACAAGTTGTAGCACAAGAAACACAATTTATGGGCCACATCACATGTGCAGTCTCCTTCCTGTAAGACCTGCTGCAGGTAACATATAAGACATAAAATCTTACTGAATCTGAAAGCTTCTTTGCTTCCTAAAATGCCCCATAAACTCTTTTGCCACTGAATAACATCTAGTCATCTGACAGGCCAAGAGCTGAAGAAGTTGTGAGAGAGTTTCAGCAGTTTCTCAGGCAGCAGCTCACTCTCAGGTCCCCTCTTTTGGAGCAAGACTGCTAGGTGCATCAAACATAGACCCACACACATTCACCTAAGCCAGGCACTGCTGGGAAACATCAAAACAGACGAGTGTGCTGGGTGCTGCTGGTGTGGACAGGGCCTGCCATGGACCCATCTGCTGGCACCATACCCCATTGCTTCCACACAAGACTAGAGGGGAGACAAACCTCCTTAAGATCAGTGGTCAAGTTTTGCTGTCCTCTCCTTCTCTAATACTGTTAAACAAGGAACAAAGAGGCATGAACTTCACTGCAGCATTGCCAGGCTTTTCATGTACAATTTCTCTTAATAGCCTGGTTTTCAGCGGTTCTTTAAAGAAGCTTGGATTTTCCTTTAGGTCTCTTCCTTCTGGCTCCTGCAACAGAGCTTTTCTTGGTTTATATTCTGTCTTCATGCCAGCTTAAACCCACTTTATACTACTTATACTTTCCCACATCAACATATGAATAGGTATTTCTAATCCCCTTTATGACTGTAAAGAAACATCTAAATATAGCCTAACTGAAATCAGATTCTCAAAGCTACTGCTGATTAAATATTGACCCAGGGGGTTTTATATTAAAGTACCTTTCTACACTTACTGAAATCAATGACATATGTCATATTCCCAGCATTGCACTAACGTTTTGGGTGCTGCAGGGTGTCTAGGAGTAGCAAGGAATATCTTTAGGCATTATCAAAAGGTGACCCATGGTTTGATGAAACCAAGAGTTTAATTTTTTATAAGTATTTCCATTAGAAGGCCAGGCATATATGATTCCTCATGTATATTTGTATTCATTAGAGTCCTTCTGAGGACGGTTACATGTGAAGGTTGCAGCGGTGGAGGAGATTGAGGGGGATGGTTCATCTCCACATTCTGGCCCAGCTGCCATAATATCTTGCTGTGGCTTTCTGCCAGAGCATTGCTTTCCACATTTAATAAGAAACATAGAGGAAAGAGGCTGTATGGCTTTAAGCATTCTTTAACAAAAGAAGCCATAAGAGGAAAACAGGGTATGCCCATTCAGGTACTAGAGGTAAAAGCATGCTGAAAAGGGGCAGTGTGATGTGATATGGTCTACAAAACTATTTTGTACAAATAATTAAGCTGATGAAGAAACAAAGATTATTTGAAGCAACATAAAACTTTCATGTCTGTTCTCTTCCAAGCTTCAAATTTCCTTTTGAGAGAAAGAAACTTGTCTCTTACTCCAAATATACTGCTGGCAAAACAAAGTCCATTTTTTTGTGGGAAAAAAAAAAAAAAAAATATATATATATAGTCTAATTTTCACAGTAAAGGATGTGACATGGTGGAAATTATATTCCTCGGGTAGGCAGAAATTTATTAGAATAAAAAGAAAAGAAATAGATGGAAATTTTCAACAGCTAAAATGTTTCAATTCAGTTTCTAATTAGTCCCTTTCAAAGCCATTCATGAATTTGCTAAATTACTGTCTTAAGAGAATCAAGAGCATGTAAGGTTCATTTGATCTCATTGATAACTCCCACTTGAATTAAAGATGCATTTTTTTTGGGTCCCATATCTCCTGGCAAGGCAGTACACTTTCCTGCCTTGCAGCTGTTCTACATTTATTCCACGTTCTCCTCACGGTTGGCTCCAGACTTCCAGCACACTCACACCACTGCACGGTGTTCAGTGTAAAATTGTCTGTGCTTTTCTCTCGAAGTTCTCTCTCCAAATACTTAGTCCAGGACCTTCAGTTTCCTCCTTTCCCATTTATCCAGGAGCAATCACAACCTGCAGACAGAGCAAGAAGTGGAAATGATGGGCTGCAAACAGCTCCAGAGCTGGAAAGACCCAGGCAAATTTTTCTCCTCCCACATGCTGCTGCCTGCACATGCAGAGGCAGGAAAAAGATTGGGAGGGAAAACACAAGCTGCAGATCTCAGTCATCTGTACTGCCTGATATCTTCTCCTGTCTTTTAAATTGCAACTAAAATCCAAAGACACAAAGAAATAAAGCTAATTTTTATGTGCCCACTATTTTTTCCCACGCTATTCTGAATTTTAAAAAAAGATCAAAACCCCACTTATTGTTAGCACTTGGCAGCTATGACCATGAACTTGCTAAGTTTTAAATAGCAGAGATTTGCAGTTTTATAGTGTTCTGTGCTGGATAAAATAATTATGACTGCCAACCCAGATGGAATGAAGTGGAAATGGCATGACATAGAAAGATTTTATTGAAATATTTATAAAAGAAATCAAGACTATCTACCAACTCAGACTAGGAAGTAGAGAAAGCTACATATAAATCAACATTCAATTCAGAAGAAACGTTAAAACTTCATGCAGCACAATCTACAAAATTCATCGGGAGCAAAATACATCAGACAGCATTAGCAACAGGCAATTCCATGACCTGTAACAAGTTGAGGCAACATGTTATGAGGTTTCTCCTAATCCACAGCTCACCAAGGCAACTGACAGGTAAACATCATGGGAATTGCCACAGGTGCAATAAATGGGAACACATACAGATCAGTAATTTCCCTGCTCTCCCTTAAACATCAGGCAGATTGCTTTGGGGGTGATCACCATTTGTGAGAGTCAGCTAAGGTCTCTGGTACCCAGGTCTCACCACACAGGACCACAGCTGCATCTCCCCAGTCTTTGGTCTGCAGGATGCACCCTACCACCAGACACGCTACAATTGCTGTACAATTGCACACTACAAGCTGCCTGCTTGGCTTTGGTTTCAGAAGTAGCAGAAAGGACAGAGTCCCCAGACGACAAAAGATGAGTATATACTTTGGCAATCAAATTCCCAGGTGAGAATAAATTTCTGTCTTGTCCAGGCATATCAGCACCTCATTCACTCAGGATCCTGTGGGGTGCTGCCTCACATCAATCAGTCTGCCTTTGGGACTGGCCACCTGCATGAAAACCCATTGTCAGGCTATTTCAAGAAGACTGCAAGCATAGTGCACCATCAATGTCTCTGGTATCCTAGATGCCCAGAGAACTGCAAAGCCTGAAAGCCAGATCTTATTTTCAGCACAGCCTCATACTCAGGTTACTAACTATGGCAGTTATTATTACATGCCTCCTCCATCATTACCTTGACAGCTGGTATTCCAGGCTCAAAACACATTATACACTAGTGTTGAGCAATCTGGTAACAAAAGTAACAACTCGTTTCTGAGAGTCCTGTAAATTCACTTATTTATACTCTGAGGCCCTCAGACAACAGTCAGGCATACCACATGGCCCTGGATGGGCTGGTTGGTTGCGTGAATGCTACAAAACGACTATTGGTCACCCCAATACCTACAAAATAATGCAATCTGTACTGTGCTGTTTCTCCTGCACTACCTATTCTGCTGTGCACATGCCTGTAGAGACATATATTACACCATCCAAATATATCAAAATTCCTTTCTTTTCAGTTTTTGCACATATCATACCAACAAAAATATGTTCCAAGCCTCTGTGGATATAATCAATTGGTTCACACAGTCATAAGCAACCATTTATTTTCTAGCTGCAACGAACGTTCCAAGGTGAGCAGTGTGATGAGACACACCAACAGCCTGAGACATGTGGCTGTGATTAGGTCTGCTCTTGGGGCAGAAAGATCCCCTTTGCACAGCATAGGAAGGTCAGGAATCATCCCTGGTTCCAAAGCCAGCATGGATGCAGACTGCAAGGTACCCACTTCATGAAGGCACAGGAGTTGGAGGAGAGACACTTTCATAGCTGAACTTATATGGTGCTCTTGGACTGACACTTGCTTTATATCTGAACTCCTCTCTGGAGATTTATAAATCACTGGAAATGCCCAAGTGAAGTAAATGAGCAAGCTTCCATTCAATTCAATTCAATGAGTCTTGGATATTTATTCCTAAATATTTAATCAGAAACAATACCAAGAAAGCTCTTGAGCCAGAGATAGATCCAGCATGGGATGAGAGACAGAGAGAAAGAGTGAGACTGATCAATAGCTCTTACAGTTGCTTCCTGATTTCTAAAAATAATAACTCTATTGTGCTCCACAGTAGTTTTTATGAAAGAAAGGATGAAAACTAAAATAATTGATTTTATAATGTACTTGGTTTTCCAAAATCCTTCCCACACTAAGCTCCTCCAGGCAGTTAGCCATGAAACAATGCAAGATGATCTCTGTATCAGAAAACAGCAAGGAGGTTGTCCCAGGGAAGTAATTCTGTGTATTGCTCTGAAAGACTCCAGGCACACATAGGCAGCACTACAGTAAGGCAAATGCACAAAATCCATACCAAGTTACTCTGAGATAGATTGACAGTAGTTCCCACTCAGATACAAGCTTCAATTAAGTCATGATATTGATTACAGCTGTATTAATCTACTTAGGTAACGATATCACTGACCCTAAATGTGCCATTGTGCACAAAATCAATACTTTGGGGAGCGTCTATTGGAGCAACTTCAGAAAATTTCCTCAGGAAAATGGACAAATATTTTCAATTAATCAAATATATTTATTTATGTGGTCAGAAACTCTTCAGGTATTGATATGGGGAAAAGTGGAGAAAAAACCCTAAAATAAAGAGTTCAAACTCAGCAGAAAAAAAAAAAAAAAAAAAGAAAAAAGTCATTCACAATGTTTCTTCAGTATTTGTTTCATTAGGAGAATGGGAAATAATATTGTGGGGTAAGTCTGAACAGATACTTTTAACGTGAACATTTTAAAATAATAAATTGGTCAGATGGTAACATTCCCCCTTTCCTTCTACCTATTCATTTATTCTGGTGAAAATAAGCATTCAAATGGATGACATTTAAGCAAAAGTGGTTTATAGACCTTTCTGAGCTCCTACTTCTTCAAAGGAGAGTGCCAATTACGGAATACCTCCCAGCAGCAAGTGAGGACCTGCCATACACTGAATAAACATGCAGTGTGGCTTTTTCAGAAATTCCTGCATAGAAAAGTGGTGGGTTTTGGTAACAAAACTTCTACAAAGTTATTTCTCAGTTTTAGCATGGGAGGCAAAACACCACAATGCAGTAAAAAGGTGGTATCAGAAATTAAATTTGGTCACAATGATAGGTTTTAAAAAACTACTTAAAACCTTTCACTTCATAGCACTTCAGTGATCTGTGCAAAAGAGTGATGGCCTCTATTTCTGGAAGAAAAACCTATTTAGATGTGACAGCTCCATAATTTATAATTTTTCTTTCTTGTGTTGTTGAAACACTTGATGAACTTAAGTAAAAGACTATGCAATTTCTTCTGTAAGTGGTACATTTTACTTCTGTTTAGAAACATACCTGTTTGGATTCACTTTTTTTTAAATGACCCAAAATATGAAGTAAAACACATAAGCAAGAATATATTTGACAGGTTCAGTCATCAGTCACCTCACTTTTTGAAAGTAATGTCCCCACTAATATAGGATATAAACATTTTCTTTAAAGTTGAAAAAAAAAGTCCATGTTACTAGAATCTATCCTTTAATAACATATTGAAAAAAATTAGAAAGATTTATGTCATTTAATCATTTGTTTATAACATACCTTTAAGCTATGAAAAAAAATTCCTTATTTCTCCTTCTGATAATTTATATTTTCATTTAGAATATTGTACTGACTTCTATTAGGACTTATGCAAAGAGGTGAGCTAATTTTCATGCTAGAAATTACTGAATAGGATTCATGGGTCAGTGTGGAAACATTTGTACTGACCTGAAACTTAGATCCCACGTTTGGTACAAATGTAAAATTTCTTAGGAGGAATGGAATATTGTGACAGTTTGAAGTTACTTAGAAATATGATTTTCAATAAATGTTTCTGTAGTTACACAGAATAGCATGCTGCATGTATTTTATGTGCCATCAAGTATAATAAACATGCAAAGACTGAAATGCAACTATTATGTTCAAGTGAAACTAAAAAAATATCTGTACGGAAAGAGAAAATCTTGAGAATTTTCCAGAGGGCGAGCTAGAGAGACCTGATTTTAAAAATTCGAGGTCTTTAAAATTTGTTTTCCCAGAGTAGAATACCAGAAGGAGGGTGAAAAGGAAACTAAAGAAAATGGGTAGGTTTTTGACTTCTTAGTGTCACTGAGCAGAAGAGGGGCAGGAATGTGTAATTGCAGGACAATGAAGAGAGTCTTCCTATGTTATCAATAAGATCTTTGGAAAGATCAAATCAATAATTTATCTGTTTCCTTGATTTCTTTGACGGATAGAAGGTAGTCATACCACCTGATAATAGCATAGGTTAGAAGACTAATTTCCTGATAAGTCCAACCAATCAGTTCCCAGAAATTATCTCCTTCAGGTGACGTGCTTAATTCATTTTATCCAAGCTGACCCTCTGGCAGAGGCTTGCTCTCACTGCTCATCACCTGCAGCCCTTAGGCACCAGCACCACAACTGAACACCCAAGGGGTAGGTGGTGGGAATGTTCTCCTTGCCTTGCTTAATCATGCTTTACCAGGGGCTTTAAAAGCGCAAACAAGAAATGTTGCATAATTACTAATTAAAGGAGGTCTTTACTATTTGAAGTCCAAACATTTAATCAACTTTGCAATTTCAGAAGTTGAAAACTAAGTGAAATGAAGACCTGGATGGCCACCGCAGTGACCAGTATGCTCATATTACCAGGGTGCCAACCTGCAGCACATGTACAAGCTGCATGGGTTAAAGAGGAAAGAGTTTGCAGGCAGTCGTTCACCCACCGCATGATCATGGCTAGACCCAGTGAGAGTTGACCTTTCCATGAAAACTCAGCAGAGGTGAAGGAAAAGAGGCAGTGGAGGCAGGCTGCTCTGCCTGTTGGGGTCTCTGACAAAGGATGCCGATACTACATTTGACACACAGCGATATTATATAAAAATGTCAGGACTTCTGAGCCCACCTGGAGCCAAGCAGCATGACTGGAGCAGGCTGTGCCCTACATGTCCCTGGCTCAGTCCTTAGGAGACCCTTCTGGCTGGCTTAATTTGTACCTGTTTACCTCTCCTAGTCCCTTTTTATAGCGTAGAGCAGATAATCAGTCTCACAATTTGATACTTTTCCTATTAAAAAAAATACGCCGCAAATTTAAACAAAAAAAAAAAAAAAAGGACCTTTTGTATCTGAATTGTATCTGAATTACTGATTACAGATCTGTATCTGTATCATTGTATCTGAAACACTTGCTGTATTTTCTTAAACAAAATGCAAACCACAATTTTCCACAGCACTAGTACTCCTAGGACATTTTATATAAAAGGTTTAGACAAGTTAGAGATTCGTGAGGGTCTAAGTAACTCATCTGGGAAACTTAACACTCAATTTACATTGGCAGCTGGGAAAGAATGAGGGTGCTTAGTAACGTTTTGCAGTTTCCATCTCTGTATCAGATGATTTTAACCTGTAGCCCTAACACTGTACTCACCCTTGGTGCCAGACCAGGCAGCATGCTAGAGATAGTGTAGCATAATTCATGGATACATTCATTCTGTCAGGAGCTCCAAAAGCAGACAGGAGCCACAGCTGTGGTAGCACAACAGTCTGTGAACAACAGTCCTAAGGTAAAAGTTGAAGAGCACATTCAAGGGGCTGATAACGCATGGCTGACCACTGACATCTCAGATGGTAAAATAAGAGTGTGGCTGTGCCAGTTGTCATGGGTACCACAAAAACCATGGCGCTGCCCAAAATTTTGCTTGCATTGTCCACCAAGGGCAGGTCTGCCAGAAAATCTGGTCACATATTTTAAGGTTAAAGCCCAGCCAATACACCCTCTGCTGGCATTTCCACCACTCCATGAATCTTTACATATGCTTTTGAAATTACTTGGTTACTTCAGTGCATTTACCAGTTCTAAGAAAAACACAATCTATTTGATGTGCAGCCTGCTTAAGCAATTTTTCCAGCTCAATCTCTCTCACCAAGACAAAGGCCACCTCACTGGCTGCCTGCCCACCTGCCCAAGCAGTCAGGAATTCCTGCCCTCCTCTGTGAACTGGTGGCAGTGCTGGCACCCTGTTCAACTTTTGGGCCAAGATGAAGGGGGTTGACACTCTACAGTAAACATCCCTTTTCCTATTATTATCATGGTCTGTATTACTGGGTGCAATCTCAGCTGCAGATTTCAAAATAACTTAAATGCTTTCTGTCACAGCTATGAGCACATAAGAGAGCAAAATTGCAACCAACACTAAGTGTGCAGCTTAAATGACTAAACCAATGGTCAGTTGGTCATGATAATGCTATTGGCACCTGCCTTATGCAATATGCCATCATAGTTATGAAATTTCTGAGACTCCCACATAAAATAGCATAAAAGCAAGGGGAAGAAAGAACTTCAGGTGTGTGAGTCTATTTTGCCTACTTTCCATTGGTGTTTATTTCATAAGAAATGTATCTCATTCAGGTCTATGCACATTATATGTATGCATACCTATTTTGGTGGATCCCCAGTGTTAGTGTTTTAGGAAGAGCTGATACGTGTGAGGGCTTTTGTCAGCCGTGTTCTTGATATCACTCTTGTTTCATTGTTAGTAGGAATGTCTTTTAGTACAGTGAGGCTTCTACCATGATTCATGGGGTTTAATATTCATCTCTCCAAAGGACTAGATGTAGACTGCAAGATTAATTTCATTTGCAATCTAAAGTTTACACTGACTGCTTGTCTTTGTTGTTGTTCTGCTGATGTCTCAGTCTCTCCCAAAACTGGTAATGGTTCCCAAGACAGAGGAATGTTGCACTGTTTGCAATCAACAGCCTCAGAGAGGTGATAAAGCTCTCCCTGGCACACAGTGATTACCTCTAGCTCCCACAAAAATCAATGTAAGGCAAACTGATGCATGTTCTTGGCCCTTGCAGACATGCCTGAAAGACAGCTTGAACATCAGAGGCCTCAAAGAGTCAGGAAATAAAGCAGTCAAGGACTCGATAAGTGATAGCTGAGCATTGCTAGACCAGGTACCTTGTTCCTCACCATTGGAAGTACCTTCTTACTACCTGAAATGCACACAGACTTTCTGGATTCCCTGTGTTTAAATCCCTGTTTAAAAGAGCCTCGAGAGAAGTTTTAATTATTGCCAATAGCAGCCAAAAAAATCCTTGACAAGGAGTCCACCAAATTATCTCCTGGTCCTTGGGCTTCTATGTGTTTTAAGCAAGATTGCTTCTGAAATCCCCTTTAAGCCAGACCAAAGTTAACAAATTATATTGAAACATACACATATTCCCTCAGAAAAGACATTGTAGAAGCCAAGAGCCCACCCTCCCTTTTAAGCAAAACATGGAAAAAACCTTGAATTTCAACAAAGCAACCTGGTTTCTCACATTTGCTGATCATTCTGGGAATAAATCATATAGTATTCTAGTATTCATTAAAAAAAAAAAAAAAAAAAAAAAAGTATTTTTAGAGAGTTTTTTACCAGTTGACTTTACACTTAAATACAAGCCTAACTAATCTGGTTAAAGTACGTCATCATCATCCAGATGTTTAAAGCTGCTTGAAAGAGCCTTCCCCTATATTCCATGCTGTGCTTTCAACTACATCATCATAATTTTGCTTGTTGCAATAGGCAACAAGTACTTTTCCAATTCACCACCTTCTAAGAGTGATCTTTACCTGGTGGGATCAGTAACACATTAAGCAAATCATTACTGAATGATAAGCCATGAAATATTTTTAAAGAATATGGAAGACACAAAGAGCTGTCTAAATAGCACACAACATTATGAGTTTCTGAGGCTAAAGAAGTCCCTGTCCCAGGTTCCCACTGAAACACATATTTCAGTGTAAGCATGGCATCAGCCCCAGAAACCACAGCTGGAAAAACAGCCATGTATAAATGCAGATACAAAGGCAGCCCTCATCATTGCACCTTACTGAGCATAAAGCATATAGTTAACACTTTACTACAGCAGCTCAAAAAAGGAAATACAGCTTTTTCTTTTCTTCTTCTTTTTTTTTTTTTTTTTTCCAGAATAGTGCTGCACATTATCAGAAAGAGCTGTATGAATCCAAAATCCAAGTATAATAGCCCAAGTAGTCCTTTAGCAATAAGGTCTACTTGCAGCAAGTGGAATGTATAATTTCCAGAAATATATTGAACAAAATCAGTAGTTTTAACTATCGTTACTTGATTAAATACATTTCAGCCTCCTGGGAGAGAAGATAAATAATGGTTTCAAGCAAGCTGTAACCATAGTTGCAAGAATAGGAGATGAGACTCAAACTAATATAGCAATGATGCATTAACAACTTTATAGGGTTATTTTAGTGTATTTCATGTATTTTCAGCTTCTTAGCTACTTTCACTCAAGAGGATTAAGGACTGTAAAAGATAACCGCTTTTTTTGTTTCATTATCACACTGCAAAATGTGTTTTAAAGGTAATGCTAGTTTTGTTGAGAATGTCGCAAACGTAATTTCAATCACAGGAAATGTTGGTGTTGATAATATAACGGATGAGTTTCATGCCAAAACAAAGGCACAAAGCTATTCTAACTGTTCGGAGTGTGTACCCAAGAAACCAAGGGTTTAAACTCAAGGCATAAATCGCTTGCAAAAACCTAAACCAGAATTCTTACTGAGTCTTGACAGCTCTTGCAGGTTTAGCTGTTTTGTTTCATCAGAAGCAGTGCTTTGGCTCTCAAGTCAAACCAGAAGTCCAGCAAAACAAACAAAGAAGTCCAGGCTTCTCCTGCTCTGAGCCACCAGAAGCCACCCTACCCTTGTTATTGCTGTGATTCTTGTAAACTGGTAATCTTATTTCCAGATTCTTCATTTTACAGGAATTGAACATGTTTGCACTTATGCTCCTCAATGCAAGTTGTCTGGATGTATACAGGCTGGTCTTTTCAGTAGGAAGCCTTCTTTCGAGTTCTCCATGGGTGCGTTATGAAAATGGTAGACGTACTTTAGATTATATCATTCTTGCCATCTCTGTGCCATTGCTTCAAGGCATAAAAATTCCTTCCTCTTCAGGTTCTCACAACACACCTGCTTGGACAAACCTCAGTTTCTCTGAGGAAGAAAAAAACGTTCACAGAAACATTTTCCTTTGACCCGGGACTCCACCTTTTCCCTCAGGCCTACTGGCAAGGCCATATCCTCCTCAGCTGTTTGAGTAACACCCAGTAATCATAACTCCCAAACAACTAGTTATTTGGGCTGATGGAGGTCTCTGGTGGAGAATCAGCAGAAATGCAAGTTCATCTCTGATCTTCAAGATAAGATCTGTCTGACAAAAAGAAATAAAAGCACTTCCCCATCATCCAGTGAATGAGGACAGACAGCAGAAACTTTTTGCTGAACAATTTGCTCCTCAAATTAAAAAGAACAGCTGTAAAACAGTCTGGGCAGGGCAAAGCCTTTGCAAACATTGAAGCTAAAGTGCAGTTGGGAAGAAGGAACACCCACTGTCATCTGATTTTTGGCAAGAAGTGGTCAAAGAAATATTACTTCAAAACAAATCCAGGGATTTCTGGGCTTGTTCAAAAGTAACTTGTGATCAGTGGCTCTGCATCGCTTATCTCAGTTGATATAAAATAATTTCCCTAGTTGGAAAGTTTAAAAGTATTTTAAAGATCTTTGAATTACATTATCCACATTAGAAATATGAATTTGCTAGTAATTTGCTCAATGGCTAAATTGCTTAGAAGCAGCATACAAACAAAAGTGTAACCAGTGTAGGCAATCTCACCAACAGACTATGTCTACAAGTAACAGTTCCATTTGAGTATCACTTTGGCAGCATCTGCAGGTGGATGTCTTACCTGCAGGTCCAGGTAAACATCAGGTAGCACCAGCCTCGTGTTGCTGCATGCTGAACAGGCCAATCTGGGCACATCAGGAGGAAGGGAAGCAAACCCCAAACCACATGGCTCTGAACTTTTAGGTCAGTCAGTTAGGTTATTTACCAAAACTTGCTGGTTAATAAGAAATAATTACACTCTGATCTACAACTATCAGTCATAAACCTTCACCTGGGAATTAACTGCTCATTAAAGGTAATTCAATTAGCATTGCATGCTTCATCTCAACATGGACAAAAATTTAAACTGTGCAAAGAAGAATGAGGTTCAGGGCATCTGGTAGGTCTAGAGAACTTCTCAACCAGCATTAGCACAACCCACCATCTCTGGAGACACACAGAAGAATGTATCACTTACCACAGGGACCACAGTATATTCCACCCCCTGTCTGATCCTGTGCCAGATTTCACACACCTCAAACTGAAAATCAAAACATTTTTAAACTCACTAAATGTTCACTTTGGGCTGGTATTATTGTTTTAGAACAGAAGAGGTTAATGTTGATTTAAATATGGATGAAAAAAGGACCCAACATCACTGAAATTCAAATAAATCTGCTTTTATAATAAAAAAGAGTACATGTGCACATATTTATACCAATATAATGAAAGTGTTTCATTAAAATACCCTTAGGAAGGTAAGTAATAATTCCCTGTTACACCGATAACCAATTATGCAGTACAGAATGGAGTCTGGGAAGTGGAATATTCCTTTTCTTGACCTCTACATTCCCTGGTGTGTGGCATGGTTCTTATGCAAGTCAAAGTAACCCAGTACTGGGTGTTTTACTTATGCTATGTCACTCTAATTAAGGGGATTGCATAGTGTAATGAGGGTGGACAAGAAAGACTTCAACACTCTGCTATCAACATTTTTTTTCCAAGTGCCTTTCTCATGCCAAGTTTCTTTCAGTCATACAGGCTTTTGCCAGTAACAGAAATTGGTCTTAGATGAAAGTATTCGTTTCCATGCTCCCTGTGGTCCCAAATTTCACATAACATATAAATAAAATTAAGCAATAATTCACAATTAACAATTTCTCCCTTCTTCCTAAATATCTTCCAAGAGCACATACTTTCTTCATTGTTATTTAAACATAAGACTAAACTATTAATTGTATGTCAGCTTTCAATAAGTAACTGGAACTCAAGAGTTGTATACTGTTGCTACATGGTCACTGGTGTCTTAAATCATGTTTTGGGGTTTTTTTTTCTAGCCAGAGGGGTAAACAAAAAAATTCGAAGTGGAGAAGGTATATTTATTTATTTAATAAATACAATGCTGCCCCCCTTCCTCTGTGTGTCCAGACATCCCTGCAGAGCCCTCCTCTCCAGTGTCCCACAGCCCACACCAGCTGGGTGTCATCCCTGAACATTCTGAGGGTGTGTTGCCTCCCATCGCCTCAGCCATCTGCATCCTCCTGGGGAGAAGGATGTTCAGCAGCATCAGTCCCAGCAGGAACTGCTTATAACCAGCCACGGGTTAGACTTAGGTCCTCCAGGACATGGAAGTGTATGACTTCCTACTGCTTCAGACTTAGGCAATGCGGTCAGGGTCCTGACATACCTTGAAAATGAATGTGAAAGAGATGCAATCTGTTCAGACAAATTCATTAAAATTCTGGCTAGGCTTAGCAGTGTTTTTCCAATATTCCCATCATTTCAAAATAAAGGTCATTGTAAAAGCATCAAGACACCATAAAATAATTTATCATCTTCAGCTACCTATGTATTTACAATACAACTTGCAAATTAATATTTTACTCCCAGGTTCCCTTCAGGAAAGAGACTTGGCTAAAATTTCTTTGATTCTTAAGGAATTTCAGTTATATAGATGTTCTGTGGGCCCTGCATACCCTTTTTGCAGAAATAAAGTGTTTTTTTATCTGTCCTCATATCACCCAAGAGGCTTTGTTCAAGATATGATGAAGTGTTATTGTATCAACAAAATCACTCATTTGCAAAATGCAGCACTTATAGCTATTACAAGAGCTGCTAAAATCTGGTTTGCACCGTTCATTTTGATTATGGCTATAGATTGGTACAATGCTTCATTTGTCAGTCTGCTGAACCAAAAATCCTCTTTTCATTTAGCAACAGAATACTGTCAATACCCTTCAAAAGGGAAAAAAGAAATACCAAAATTGTTGTTTGCTGTTACCAAGTATCTGGGTTAAGAAAGCAAGTACATTTTCAGATAGTGAGGGAATCACTGTTAGAACTTGCCTTTAGACCTCCACTTGTAAGAAAAGCAGGCATTTAGAAGGAATTATCATTACTTTTCTCAAAGGAATTCTTTTCTTCTTCTGGACTGAAATAGCTAGTGACCACCTGCAGAGCAGGAGAAAGTGTATCTTTAATAGGCTTTGGTTTCTCACAGATAAAGACATCAGAAAATCTGAAGTCAATGTTCATCTGATGTTTAAAAAAATAAAATCACTGAAATGTGTCTACCCTCAGCCACAGGACACACATGAAGCAACCCATTGACTCTAACGTGACCACAAACCCCTGCTGACTTTCCATTCTCAGTACTGTAACCTTTGCAGAGCACTACTCTTGAAGAAAAACCAATTTAGATTTTTAGGGCCATCACTCATGCTGTCACCTCCTGGCATACCAGTGGGAGAGGTGATTGCCTCCAGAGGCTCACCAGCACCCAGCCCAGGGTTATTACCTCTAGTCTTCTGCTCATGGAGTGGTTCATATGAGCGAAAACAGGCCTGGCAGTAACATCTGCTGCTCAGACTGCTACACCTGATTTTCCTGGTCACTGTGGGTGGTAAGGGAGCAACATATATGTTGTGCTGCAAGACATCGGTGCTTTGTAGCATCACAGGGCAGATGAGCCACTGGCACAGCTCCCCAAAGACCATCTGTGGTCCCAAAGTCCATGTGTGCTCACCACCTCAGATGTTCATTGCCTGCTGCTCAGGTATCCTCAGTGCATGAAATCCACTTCACTTTGGCAGTGGCAGGCTCTGGGAACAGAATACAGATGCATATATCTTTAATTTGGTCCTTTTACAACAGTAAAATATATGCAATATTTCCACCCTTGCTGCGTTACATTATCTGTTATTTTTCTTTGTTGTTACGCAGATTTTGCCCCATCTGCTAAATCCTTGACTCTGAAGACACAAGTGCTGCTTTGCATACTTGTGGAGAAGGAAGGGTTGTACATAAATCTGTCCTGTTGAAAGGGCTTTAGGAGCAACCAACCAGGCAGACCCAGGTGCATGGCAGAGTATCTCCAGAACAGCTGAATATCTGCCCTAGACTGATTTTAGCTATGTTGATTAACATCAGGTGAAAATGTGGGTGCAGGAGTTAAGAAACAAAGGAATGTGTTTTGCAGCATATGTTGCAATTTTGAGCTTCACACAGCAGGAGGGAAAAACATCTGGCAATAGCAAATGCCCTGAGGACAAAGACACTATACATTAATATTATGGGAACTATTCAAGACTGTGTTCAGTGTTGTGCTAAAAACTGGCCAACTGGCAAATTGTTTCACTAATCTGATGTAGCAAGGTGTTCTGTTTAAAAAAAAAAAAAAAAAAAAAATGTTAAACAGAATATGAAAAACCAATTGCAGGATGTGTATTTCACTCCCCAGAAACCAGACCGCGGTGAGCAAGATTGGGGGGACACAGGTGTAGGGGTCGGGAGTGCAGCCTGGCAAGGGCCAATCTGCTCCTGTGGGACAGTTCGTAAGGTGTAAACTGGTTTGTGCACTCTGCAGAGAAACCCAGCTCCAGGCCAGACTGGCTTGGGAAATAGGTCAGCATGTTTCCACTGAAGTCAGATGACTTTCACTCCCTGACAGCACTGCCAGCATTTTGTGACCTGTGTCATCCAGGTTACTGTAAGACTTCACTTCATGGCATTGCAGCTCACAAACTTTGTATGCCTGCATTAGTTTGGTCTCCGACTTCCATACAGTTAACAGGTGATGGTATATGTGTATGTGTGATTAAACAGCCCATAAGATCTTGAGAAACTTGAGATCTGCTATGATGAAAGTCCTATAGAAATCATTAATATAGAAGACACCGCATTAAAGGTCTTCTCCTCTCTTCCCCCCTTTCTGTTCTTTAAAATCTTGTCTGGAGATAAGTAAAAAAGGCTCCTTTGTATGATGTCTCTGTATGTTTTAATGAGTGAAGACTCTCTTCATGCACACTTGTGCTTTTGCCAGGTTCCCAGGGAGGCAAACTTTGTGGTGTCATCATTGCTTTGAAACTGGAGGGAAAGATGTCAGGCAGAGCTTGTCAGGACATCTTCTGAGGTTTTATTGGGAAGCCTTCAGGGTGAAGAAAATTGGAAGTGACCTTTATACAGGATTACTATATATGCAAGTAGGCTTAGACAGAGAAGAAAGGTTCAGGGAAAGGTTTCTATTAGGTTTTATTCATATTTCAAGCCAAGTAAAGCTACTTCATTTCCCTAAGAAAGCACTGCCATTTGGAGCAGGACAAAAATGTAATTTAGTCAGCAAGAATTATTGGATCCTATAGTAGAAAACATTAGCAGCACTATGCAAAACTACATAGGGTTTGAGTTGTTACAAACATGACTGGTTCCTGTTACACTTTACAATCACAAATTAATATCTTACTGTAAGAAAATAAAGGAAGGGTGGGCCTAAAGAGCAGGAAAGTCTCAATGAGTGTTAATGAGCTGCAGGACTGTCTTACCAGGAAAGCTGTGGAAGCTTCTTCCCTTGAGCTTTCAAATAGTTTCTGCCTGTATCCCAGAGGAAATCTCTTTACCCACCCCTTGCAATGATATAAACAATGTTTATCGGCTTTACTTAAGTCTTAAAACGGCCTGATTTTTTTGAGCAAAAAATCCATGGGCATAAAGGAAGAGCTGTCTGTGTTGCAGCTAGTAGAAACTGGGGTTTAAACATTTATTTTCTTAACTTTATTTGACCTCATTTTATTTGTTTCATGACTTACGTGAAAAAAGAAAGAGAAAAAAATGCATAGATACATTCCAATACCACACTCATAGTTTTTGCTCTTTCCCTTCCTCATCTCCAATTAAACAAACAAAATGAAAGCCATAAAATACTGCAATAAAATAAAATCCAAAGTCCCAGTGTGGTGTGTTATGTTATGTTACATGTTGTTACTTATGTAGATTAGGGAGTGTAGTGCTTTCCAAAACTCTGTGGACCACCTTTTGATGTTTTTTTCACCAAGGTATAGAAACATGTAACAGAGGATGGCAATCATTTGGGTTTTGCTCTGTCATTTTCGTGATGTGCCACTGCAGAATTCATGAGGTTGATTACTTTCAAGGGAAAATGTGAGGTAGACCTACAGTGCAGATCAGGGACAGTGCAAATCACAAAATTCCACCCTCAATTTTATTTGCAAGAGCTCTGCTTTAAGTCTTTGCATAATTTTTCACATGGCTGTTGGCACCAGCCAGCACCTTTTTGTGGAAGGAGTGCTGCAATCTGCTTGGCAGAGGTGACTCTGAGACCTGCTGCATACATTCTGCTCCCTGCCAGTGCAAGCATGGAGGCTGGTCATCTGTCTGCTGTCCCTCATGCTGGCCTTCCTCCGAAACACTGGCAGTGAGACCGAGCCAGTATAACAGTGCCCTCTGCCATGCCAGCTTGAGCAGATTCTCCTTTTAAATGCACATATGGCAACAGAAGCTCCACTCCCGCAGCGAGGGGATGAGGGGTGGGATGTTTATGGGACAGGGAAGGAGAAGGGATGCTCCCTTGGGACAGCAGCAAGGGCAGGGCAGCAGCAAGGGAATGCATATCATTGGGCCAAGAGGGAGGAGACACGAGTGCCACGAGGGGACAAGAAGGGTGACCCTTACTGGGTGGGTGCTATGCACAACACAATGGTGCTTACCCCAAAGTGGCAGGGTACCACTAATTCTGTCTAGTAAATTATTCCAGTGTCAATGGATGAAGTACAAAATCCAAAATTCACGAGTCTGTGAAATTCCTTACATATCTCATGTTGTGTCAGGGTTCAAAGACCCCCTGATGACTCTGTGCTTCAAGTTGCAATCAGATGCCCATGGGTTTATTCTTTCAAATTCAAGTGGAATTTTGCTTTACTGATCAGATTTTTAACATAATCATGTTCCTGCATGGGATCCAGGCCCAACAGCAAGAAAAGAAAACCCTCATCTGCCAGTCTGAAGAAAACATCACACAGCAACTGGGGATGAACAAATCCCAACACGCACACTGTAACAGGAGGCTGAAGGGCATGGTCACACTAAATACATTTTTAATGCACTCTTCCCTGATTCTCTTTGTAAGCTGTTTGTTTGTTTTTAAATACAAGCATATTCAGTAGTTGAATCATGAACCTACCCATTAGCAGATGCAGTTGGCACAATGCAGCTTTTCTCTCACATTTGATCTGACTGTGGCACAAAGTGAGCTCTTCAGTGCTGTCAAAAGTCAACTGAGATCTGAGCAGAAGGTCTCAACACCACCTAACCTACAATTCCATGACACCCACGATCATGTTGTTTTTTTTTTTAATTTCATGAAAGCACACAGTAGTGATATTTGCTGTTTGTGTAAAGAATGAGAGAAATATTTAAGATCATTTTCAACATAATTCAATAGCCCTTTTTGTCTTTTCCTTTTTACTCTAGATCACATAACAAAACTCCACCTGTGTTTAATTCATCGCATTAATTTCCATTCAGTTTAGATAAATATGATCATTTTGACCAGAATTAAGAGAACTATGTGTTGGGGTTGTCCAAGGATGTGAATCTAAACCCAGACACATGTAACCAGAAAAGTTTAGTGCTACTGTGTATTCACATGCTTCTGTGTTTGAGGTGGTCATTTCCCCCCTTTCTTCCATCTGTCAGATACCAACAGTTCTAATCACATAAATAATGTTCACCTAACCAATGAAATTGTGATTATTTTTTTTTTTAATGTGGAAAAGGTTGGGTTTTGCAAAGCCTTAAATAATTTAATTACCTGTTCCTCAAGGGACTAGGGATTTATTTCTTAGCTCAAACACCGAAACTATCCCACTTTCTTGAAATTATAGTTTCTGGACCTGGGAATTTAATCCACACAAACAAAAAGGAAGTCCCCTTTCAAAATTTCTTACGCAGTCTCACCAGGTGAAGAAATGCCCCAAAAATCTTATCATCATTGGGAATATTGCAGAATCACCTTTTCTAGACTTGGCCTTAAGTCTAGGCAGGATGGGTAAAATAGTCAAATAACTGGAAGTTACCTTCCAGCTATTTGGAAATGAAAGGTGATACATCTGGGAACTTTCTTACAATCAAAGGCAAACACCCACTCAGTGGATTAAAGGCAGATGAGATGGAGGCAGAAAGATACCTGCAACAGGTACTGCTAAGCAGTTATCTAATGACAGGTTTAAAATGCAAATTACAGACAAGTGACCCATTACAGGGCAGAGTTCCAGAAATAAGTAGAAGAATGTGCTTTAAATTAAAAAAAAAAATCATGTTGTGATATCACAAAGACATCTGTACCGAGGTTTTGTGCATAAGGGAAGTACATGTCTGTATTGTGTCTCTGCTATTCAGGCTTAAGAGAAATGGCATGGAAGATCTACCATGAAATAAATAGTTGTCACAATTTATTGTGGTGCTATAGGAAGGGGAAAGCTAAGTGGTCAAGAAGATTGATACTAACCTGATGTGAATGCAACACCATGCATTACTTTCTGCTGCCTGCAAGGAGCCCAAAGTGGAGGGGAACTCAGAGGATAGTGGCTCTATCACACCTAGCAAGGCAAAGGGGAGGTAAATGGAGAGTAAAAAAGACCTGACAGGGTATTTTTGCATGTGTTGTATTGTTAGATTGAGGACATTTTTCTGATTTAAAAAAACCCAAAAAGATTCTTCTTACAGAAAAGTATTTTCATATATCCTGGCCAGCTTCTACTAAACAAGAAACATGTGATCTCCACCAACGTTGCTAAAGTTGCCAGCATCTTTCCACAGACCAAATCTGACCTTGTACACTCACTGTCTGGCAGGTACCTACAAGTAACAAATTTCTTTGCTTAGTCCTTACAGTTTCTTCCAGACATGTGCAGCCACAGATCTGTATCCCTACACATTTATTCCTCCTGCAAACACCACTGCCAAAAAAACAAAAATTCTTGGTGTGATCAGAGAACTGGTCAAAGACAACAGACAACAAACTAATCACACTGATCTCTGTGCAAATTGCCTGTGTTTCACTGTGTCCGTGCTTCACAGCCTCCATGCTGACTCATGCCATTACCTCATGGGAAACTCCTCTAAAAAGTGATGAGCGGTACTTCTGCAATGTACATACACTATGTCATTGCTTGCACCTGACTTTAGCACTGCTGTTGTCCTAAAGAAATAGCTAGAACTAAATTTTCTGAGATTTACTGAAATACCAACCAGTAGAGAGAAGGCATAAAAGAAACGTGGGGAGGAATGAAGAGAGGAACTTCAGGGAAAGAAATTTTTTAAAGTGTTACAGAAAGAAATCTGAAAAAATGGCATTTTTTTTTCATATTGTGTGAGCATATGAGGAAGAAGAGTAACAGGGATATTATTATCCCTTATCTGTCTTTTCCACCCCTCCTTAATTCTTTTGCATTAGGAGCCACTGGCCAGAAAAAATTGCCCAAGGGGTAATGACCCACTAACTCATCCTTTCCTCTGTGATTTACTGACTGAGCACCTGAGGTACTTGCGAACAACAGAAGTGTTTGCAAGCAAAACAGATTGGATGTCTTCTGACAAAATATTTCAGTTGTCAGAAAGCAAGGATTCATCAAAGCAGAAACTGCTTGTGGGAAGGGGCTGACATTTAAGGATCTTTCAACTTTTAAAACAAAACCTTCATTAAGACATTTACATTTATTAAACCAACTGATCTGACATTTCCAAGATGAAATCTTCACCTTCCTTTCCAAAGCAATTCTCCATTTGAAATTTGAGTTGGTTTAAATGTTTTAAAAACATGAAAGGTCAAAACGCCTATCACTTCGACAAGAAATGTTGCAAAAACCTATTCAGTAAGTTAATCAAGGTACTTCCCTCTGTATTCAGCGTAAGAAGCATTTTCAACATCTCAAAGTTCACATAAGGAAAATTCTGAGTTAGGCTCTCTCTTCTGTGGTCAGGCTCAGCCAGATTAATACACATAAGCAAGCCCTGTCTTCATGAGCAAGCCCTGAAGGCCTGGGTTATAAGCATCGTGGGAAATGTTTGTGTCACACTATTGGAATGGAGCAAAATACTCACAGCAAGGTGCCTGAAAGTAACACGCTTGCAAAAAATGGCATCCCACCTCTCTCTCAGTAACACATCTGTCACCATGCCTGCATATTTTTTCTCAGTTTCTAAAACCCACCATTTTTCCAGGTTTCCTTTCTTTAAGAACAGCTAAATAAACTGTACCCAGAAATACCTTGTGAATTTACTGGGACTAAAGCTTTTCTTTGTTTGGCTCTCACATATGTTCTTTTTCTTTCACTTTCTCATGAAGAGCTGTACTTCCTCTTCTGAACCAAAGCTGGTGAGACCCTTCTAGCTTTACTTCCAGCACAGGTCAAAAGTAACAACCTCCCCCCCAGACTACAGTAAACTGCATTTTCAGCCTTCCTTATGATGCTGACACAGCCAATGGAAACTATGAAGCTGCAGATTTTCAGTGCTATGAACACTGGGTTTCAGTATTCAGTTTTCCTTGACACAGACGTATGCTACTTGCAGCATGAGGTCAGTTAGATGTTCCTGACGGAGCATGTTACAGTAAGCAGGCATTGGTTTCATCATTCAGGCTCCCCAGCATTTTTTCAGCTGGGAAACAACTGTGAGAACAATGGAGGATATGTCGCTGACAATAGGTGCAATATCATTTACATTTCTGTCAAGCTCTCAGCATTGCTTTATTTCAGCTGAGTTCCTGCCTCCATTATGTGACTGCAATGTGCCTGCCGAGTGATGAAATGCTGGCTCCCTGACAATAGCTGCAGCGGGATACACCCAGTATTGGTTGAACACAAGGTGACTTTCCCAGCTTGTAAAGGCCTGGGAAAAGACATGAATAATGCTGGTGTAAACCACAATATCCAAAAGGTATTGAGTTCTTCCTCACACATATGCAACAAAAATAAATAACGGCCAGGAGGCTACTGCTGTTGCACACAATAAGGAGACATAAGCTCAGGGTCACGTCTTCCCACATTTCTGGAGAAGCTTCCTTGGGGTCCTTAGGATATTTTTACAGATGGGAAATCCCTTTCCACTTCTCAGGCAATGGTTTGGAGACAACAGTATGCTTTAGTCCTGCCCAGATTCCTGTTGCCCTGCGCTGGGAACTGACACATTTGAAAGACAGTGCCATACCTGTTGTCTCGGTAGTTAAAACAGCTGTAGAAAATACACAGAGAAGGAGTGGTGCTGGGCAATAAATGCAGGAGTCCTCAGCTGAAGACCCATCCATCTCACAGCCCAACATGGGCTGACATCTCTGTCAGGAAGATGGGATTTATCATCTCCCCTTTCACAGCCCCACTGCACTCTCCTGACAAATTTTAATGGAAGATCATGAGTAACCAAGCAGAAGAAAAACTCAAAGTGGATCTCAGCTCAACTGGTCTCTCAGTTATACGTGTAAATTCCCATTGTCTTTTCATGGGCTTCATGGCTATTTTTGAGGGCTGAACATATTCCTTACCACCTACACAAGATCACATTTCGTCGTCAAACTGTTTTAAACAGCCCCTACTCCCTGCCTCAGGTTATGTGTCAACACTGATGTCTATATAGCAAACCCATATTAGGGCTAGTTTTAATATTGGGTATCAACCATCTCTCCACCTGGTCTCCTGGTGAGGTTTTTCAGTCCAAAATGAGTCCCACACCACTGCAGCCAATCTGCAAACTGTGCTCAAGGCAGCTAAATTGCAGCTCACGTGATTCTGCCTGCACAACACAACAGCAATAACCAAGCAATCCTGGCATCCCCACTTTTCAGTTTGTTGAATTATTAATATTCAAAACATTGTTTCTTGAAAAAAAAGATGCGGAATTTACCAGACTGAGATGTCAAAACCCTTCAATACAGAAAAAAAACCAGAAGCATACTCTTCACGAGAACCAGTGCACCAAATATTTCATGTACTCAGAAGGCTCTTCCTAAGACTCCAGGACATCTGAGCTACTCATTAAGAAAAAGTTACAATAATATT
The DNA here is from genome assembly GCF_965140245.1 of Athene noctua. Lineage (NCBI taxonomy): Eukaryota > Metazoa > Chordata > Aves > Strigiformes > Strigidae > Athene > Athene noctua. Next base: position 21,250,982 of record NC_134077.1, on the reverse strand, counting down.
TTTAACTCCAAAACAGGGCCAAGGACTGTAAGAAGGTAAAAGCAGTTCTTTTGTAAAATGATACTTTCTTCTCTCCAAATTATGAGGCTAGTTTCTTCTATATGTAGACCGTGTCAATGCTACCTTATTGCACCTCTAACAACTACCTTTAACTGACAAGCACAGACAAATGAGTCTTCTGTACTTCTTACTGCTCCCTCATCAGAATTGATATGCAGCATTGGATGGTTCCTGTGTCAACCCTACACAAAGCTCAATATTGTTTCCCAAAGCACTGCTGTGGCTTAGGCAGTACTTTGAGAACAGGTGGCTCATTGTAAACTGCTGGAAAACACTTGGAACAAATATAAGTTCAGGGATACAAGTTTCATCTTGTACTTCTTCCAAGTGTAATGCTCACCAGCAAAAACATGGACTTCACTGCAAGTGAAGATTCAGAGGTGGCAGCCAAAAAAGTTTAGCAGTCCATACTCCTCTTTCCAGGTGAAGGACAGTCTTGAGTTTGTACAGCATTTTGTTGAGATAGTTTTATAATCATTGGGAAAGGTAGAAGCCTGGTTGAGATATTCCAGCCCAGAGTTTAAAAAAACCCGACAAACCAATCCTTCTGCCTTGGAAGTCCTTCAAAATCACTGCTGTGTGAAACCTAAAGAGTGACATGAGAGTTTGTTTCTGGCAGCTAAAGCATGACTTGGGTGTGTGTGCTTGAGGGAGAGAACTCTGAGGGTACAGTGCTGTGGCTGGCTGCTCCTTTCCCCGGAGCTCAGGCACTGCTAGGAAGCTGCTGCAAGAGAGACCTCAATTTGTTGTTACAGCAGGGACTTTAGGAGAACGGGAATGTTGATGAAACTTCTGCCATGTTATACTTTGGCAGTATTGTTCAGTATTTCTTTTTATATTGTTCAGCATTTACTTTCCTGCATATGATCTCATCATCAATGCCTAAAATTCCACACCAATCAGAAACAGAGGCCAGCCAGGTCTGCCTGCAAACTGGGTGAGCAGGGAGCTACTGGGAGGACAAGGGCAGGAAGAGGTCTCTACCTGGGGACCTCGGAGTGAGGAGTGACTGGAGGAGCATAAGTGAGGCACTGGCACAGCCACTGCCTCTGCAAACACGAGCACTGTGAAATGGATAGATCTGAGGAATTCGGTTTGCATGTCATACTAAAATAAGTATGTTGCTCTTTTTGTCTACTCAATATTATTGGTTAAGACAACCAAATCATTTTTGTGAGTGAGGAAAATTAGCCCCCAAGGCACCAAAAGATTTAACATTTCTCAATTCTAGAACAATGGCCCAAGACAATGATTTATTACTGTTCACTTAAAATTTTAATCCATCCCTTGTGACTGCCTAAGAAGATGTGTATGTATCACAAATAGAAGCACTTTAGATCCAAAGAGTAGATCATCTTCTTTTACAGTTTTAGTCATAATTTTGAGATCTTCGTAAAGTCTGAACAATATATTTGCAAATTTGGTTTTAATTTTTTTTCCACAATCTCACCATCCTATCCCAACCGCAAGTTGTGTTAAAGGACAAAAAACCCCCTACACTTTATATGAAGGAAGTCAGTGCATTATCATACCTGCACAACTTCTGTAATTTGGATATTCACTGAAAGAGCAAGGTCTTTTAAAACATTTTGGAGGACCCTCGAAAAATCATCCAAAACCTTCTAGAATCAGATGCTCAGGCCTTGCTCTGATCTTGTGCTTTCTTTGCTGATCCACTTAGTATTACTAGAGAAACAGACCACAAATCACAGCATCAAGATGCAGCTAACATTAATCAATAAAAGCAGTGCTAACATTACCATGATGTATGGGAGATGTGTCCTGCTGTCCAGTTTTGCTTCTGCATCTTTCTCAGAGATTACTTTGCTTAGTTTCTTACAATCAGAAAAAAGGTGGAGCAAAGACTCTAAGTGGAAGTTTATTGCACTGACTCTAATTTAGGAGGCTGAGATCTCCTGTTCAGATAGAAAGCTTGCTCTTCCAGAAAAGGTTCATTTAGTAAGGGGTTTCTGATATGGCCCAAAGCAAGAAATGACAATGTGTAGGAGAGTACCAAGGAAAAGTTGATTTCAAATGTTATTTCTTATTGCTGGATGATTGCATGTTATTTTTGTCTCCAAGAATAAAATTTGTTAATCACACCCCTGAGTCACTGTGCTTTGCAACTCCTACATGATAATAACAAAATGATCTCATTTCTATTTATTTATTTTTATGCAGATCAGGAGTACACTGCAAAGAAGCATTTACGTACTTTTAGGTGCATCAGTTGCAAAGCCGCATGCTTTTGATTACCTGCGTTCCCTCCACTTATTATTTCTCATCAGAGCTAGGTTGTTTATAGTTTCTGATTAACAGAACTTGACTCAGAACAATTGCGTTCTTTGAATATGAAGATAGATTCTTCCATCGTAGAAGAGGATGCATCTGCATAAATGCCATTGATGTGCTACTGCTTTTTCATTAATAAGCAAATTAAAGTCACAACCCACACAAATTCCAAGAGCAGGTTATCTAAACATGGTAAACTCTGATGAGTAGGACTCAGTCCATGCTATAGTGAAAACAGATGATGCAGAAAATCCTTTAACTTGTCTGAAAAGAAGCTAGCTAAAACTAACAACCTTTATTTATGGCATATATCTTTTATCCTCCATACAAACTATATTAGGTAATAAACAGTTGTTCAGCACAGGATTGCAATGCAGAATGGAAAAAGATGCAAGTAAGGAGACTTTTGGTCTCACAGTGCAGCAAGTAGTAGATTGGTACATACTCTCTACTGAACAACATGAGCATGCAATGTAACTGTGAGAGAAATCACAAAGTTCACAAAGGCCCCAGGCAAGGACTGAAGTCAGAGTCTTCTCACTTGCATGTTGTTGACTTCCAATGATGCCTACCAGCCTAGGGAGGCCCTTGAGCTGTTCAGACTTACAGCCCACAAGCTGATTTTCTGCAGAGTAACTGAACCTCTTGCTAATGATGCTGATGTGGCTGGAAAAAGGTTAAGAGGTGTGGAGACAGAAGAGGCAACACAACCAGCAGGTCTGGAAAGGGTGCAGAGGGCACACAAACCTGCAGCTCCTAGAGGCACTGTGCTCAGCAGAGTCACCTTACTCTCTGCAGATGTCAAAGGACACCAGATACATGCCTGGACATGGGCGGACACCTCTGTTTCTTTGTGTATTTTGGGACAGGCTGTCTGGGAAAGTCAATACAATAAACAGTACAATGATGGTGAAACCTTGCTAGAGATTTCTTTTCTTGCTCTTGCAAATATGATTTTGTCTACACACATTTTTCTTTCTTTTTTAAACTATTAAAAAATATAATATATAAATATTTATATATATATATATATATATATATATATATATATATATAAACTATAAAACTATAGGCAGAACTATAGCCAGAAGCTCTGTCCTTTTTCCTGTCCTGCTGACATTCGCAAGGCAATATTTGAGAGATTCTTCTTGCCTATCTATGGTTCCTGAGGGTTGGGAGACGGGACTGTCTGAACACAGCAGATCTTACAAGTACCTGTGTATTCCATCCCCAGTTGCAACACTAGTTGCTCTGCCTGAGTGGCATTGGCAAAGCAGAGTTTCTCATAGCAGCTCCACTATATCCATATCAGCCGAGAGAGGAAAGAATTGGATCATGAGAGATTAAATCCACGGGCAGAGAGAATGTATGAAAAAGTAAACAAAGCAGAGGTATGATGGAGGGTAAGAAATGTCCTGGAATAACTAAGACGTGTGCTGTAACACCAGGGAATGCTCTGGGGAAATGAACAGGTGAGAAACTTGGTAGAGATAAGGAAACAGCTAGGGAAATTAATAGATATGCCTTGGGAGATGAAAAAAATTGTCAGAGCTTCTAAGAGAAAAGCTTGGGAAGGTAGCAATGCCAATTCTGTTGAGGGAGGATGAGAAACAGAGTGGAGAGGCCAAGATAAGCAGTAGGAAGATGAATAGCAGGAATAACCAAAAGACAATGCCAGGCTTGAGTAAGAAGCCAAGGAAGCCAACAGAAGAGCCAAGAGCCTGAGAAATAACCTTGAGGACACAATTAACATGAAAGTCATCTCATGAGAGCCAGGAGCTGTGGTTTGGAGATCAAGACATAAGCCTCTTTCTTTAGGACATACTGAAAACAGGCATTTTTTGGTATTGAAGGTCTTTGCCTAGGTTTCTCATAGCAAAGAGATCACAATTTTATCTGCTTCTATAATATATATTTTGTACATGCTAGAATGACAAACAGTAGTGTCTTTCAGTGTAGTCGGTGGATAATATCCCAAATTGTTTAGAAGTCTTATGAAAACACAGCCCTTACCCAGCCCAACCTGAGTTCTAAAAATATAAAATCATACAAACCCTTATATATATATAAAATGTATAAAATACAAAATTCACATGCAGAATCCATAATGGTTCTCAGGGTACATGAGCTTCTCTTCTAGCCCTCTCACTCTTCCAGGGGTGCTGGTGCAATCCTAGCACAGGTGCACTGTTTCTCTCCACTTTTTTAGCCTGATACAGCATCAAGGGGACCTGGATGAAACACCCACAACTCCCTCATGTACATCTGTCCTTAGCTACCAGTGACCCAGCATAAGCAGAGAACTGTAATCACAGAAAGAGAGTGAGTCTGAAAGGACCAAACTCACCTCTGCTCAAGCAGGTAGACACAAGTCAGCCATCTGTCCCTAGCACAGGGACTTAATCTTGGGCATCACCATCTCATCTCTCTCAGAAGGACTGTATTTTTCAGACTTTTCTCTCCTGAGCAAGGCCATTCCCTAGTCTACTCAGCAAAGCAAAGTCATGGCCACTTTCTAGATTGAGAGTCGTCGGGGGAGACTGTCACTCTTGCAGATAACTCGATGGCACCAGCAGTTCCCTCTGCCTGTTAGTTTCTGCTGTCCAGAGAGAGTGCGTAAGTATATATGTATGTATATAGCATACCTCCTCCGTACACTCTTGGTGCAATTCTGCAGAGCCTCTGAACCCCGCAAAGTTATTTAGTCCAGTGCAAAGTTTGAAGGTCCCCACATCAGAAGGAGAAACTCTCGTCAAACTCACAGATCTCTTTATCCTACCATAAATGGTGGCGCAAATTACACAACAATGACAAATCCAATGAAGTTACCCCCTCACTGAGACACCTTTCACTTACTGCAAAGCATGGCTAATTCTGGACATGTCTGATGGTTTTCTTAGTCCCTTATGCTATAGAGCTAAATCATTTATATGCTTTGATCTAAAGATATTGTGCTAGACACTATTGGGTGGGTATGGAAGGAAATACAAGGGAGGTTCCTTCCATTTAGAGACAAGCTATGAAAAAACAGGCTTTTCCAGGTTTGTGACTTTCCCAGGAGATACTGGTACACTGCCTCTCCAGAGGACGATGACTAAGCAAGTGATTTTCTAGCATGGCATTGTAACATGGCATCACTGCAACTTTTGATTTCATGACATCTAGATCTATAAGGACTGGATTTACTGGGCAAATGCAAAGCTGCAGTTCCTTCCCAAGTCCAAAATTATCTATTCAGTGATTTCAAATGCAAATATTTAAAATCTACCAGAGAAAAAAAAAATGTTTCCTATTGGCTTAATATCTATACTTTTCTCTTTAAATACCTGTTGTGAAAGCAATATCTTGTCCCTATGTCTGCACGGTTTTAGATAGAGTAACAGAGGAGAAAAGTTTCACTGTCTCTTCTCTGTTACTTGTCATTTTCTGTATTTGTTCACTCACAACAGTGGGATGTGGAACATTTAATATGTAAATTAATGAAGTAGCAGTGTGAGTAATTTTACACCCTTATATTTTCAACATATTAAGTACAAACTGGATATTAGCACTAGCTGGTGAGTCAGCTCCTCTGAGCACAGAAAGAATAGAGATCATATTCAATATACAAATTTCTATCATTCTTATTAAAATGCAAATATTTGTTCAGAAAACAATGATTAATTGGCATTAAGATTTCATTAGCTAAAAAATGAGTCATAGAGCTAGAATACTGACAGAATAAGGCCTCTTTGATTGTTTTTTCCACTACCAGGGCTGGATTTTAAAATTATTCACTTACTTGGGCTTAAAACACCAGTTCATCTACTCCACCACTGTGACTGTGACAGTAGCCAGCAGTGGGTATTTAGGAACATGACAAATAGGGCAAGGAGAGTGTGACCTTTCTGCTGATACATCTTCTCAACTTGTCTCAGTTGATGATTTAGGGACTTGTCAAGCTGGAAGTCATGCCAATGATAGACTATGATCTGTGAAGCTGTCTGGGTTCTTTTTTAATTCATTTATACTTTTAACAAATCCATTACAACAGACAATTTAATTTGGTTATATACTTTTTGGAAAGGTAGTTTCCTTTTTATTTGGTTATAAATTTTTATCTGACTCCACCAATCTCTTCCATTGTGAGAAATTATTGTGAGCCATTTATGATTTTGACGTCTCTATCAGATCCCCCACAGTCATGTTATCACCTGTTATCATCTGAGATGAAAAGTCCCACTTTATTTCTCCTCAGACAGAAGTAACTCCATACCTCTGTTCAGCTTTGGAACCTTCACAAACTATCTTCTAGTTTTATTGCTACTTTTCTGAAATAGTGTGACCAGTTTTCCATACAATATTCAAGGCACAGTCTTTGCAGTAATGCAGTGCAACTTCTTTTTTCTCTATTTCTTTGTTAATATTTGAGAACTTTCACAGTTAAGCTACTGACAAAGCTAATACCTCTACCTGGAAACCATCCCTTGCTTATACTCTTATACCCTACAACTAGAAGAAAGTAATAATTTCTAACAGTATTACCGGCTGTTTAACCTCTAGCAAAACAATGTTTTCAAAAATCTCTCTCTTGAGTGCTAATTTAGAGGCGTGTGTGCTTATAATAATGGCTATTTTTTCCCATGTATGTTACTTTGTACTTACCAGCATTAATTTTATCTGCCTTTTTATCATCCTGTTGTTCAATGCTCTAAGATTTTTCTGCAACCCTGTGCCATCAGCTTTTGACTGGAGTGTCCCAATAACTATGTGTAATCTGCAGACTTTGCCAAATCACAATTTACCCCCATACCATATAATTTAAGAGCAAGCTGGCCAGTAAATGTCAGTACTAGAGAAGCTTGAGGTGGACCTTCATTCTTGCTGGCAATCTTTACTGTGATAAAAGATTCTTTGTTGTTACTATTTATTTCTTATCTGTTGCTTTTCCACAGAAAAATAAGCTCTCTTCCTGTGAGAACTTGAGTTCATTATTCTTCAATAAAGAACCATGTCAAAGCCTTTTTTATATTTATAATCACAGTTTGGATCTACATATGGGCAAAATTTCAGCAGCTTCAAAGAATTCCAGTAGATTCATGAGGCATGATCTGCAAAAACCACCTTCCTACTCCAAAACGAAGTCATACATATCTATGGTTCTACTATTTTGTTATGGTTAATGTTCAGTTCTACAATTTTGTTACAGTTGTTATAAATTTGCAGGGTACAGAAGCCAGGCTTTTTGGACTCTGTCCTCAATGATATTTCTCCACACTTTTTTTTTTAAAGACTAGCCCCATGCTATTCATCTTCTACACCTATTGAACTATGTTTAAGTGACATAAATGTTTATATCAGAGTCCTTTTGTAATTCTTAAATGAATACCACTTGATCCCAGCAATTTTTTTACTTTCCATTTTATCAATGCCTTCTAAAAGTTATCTTTTTAAAATTTACTTCCAAATCAACAATTAAAATTCTAGACTGTCTCTTCCTATAGTAATGGACTATGGGGCAAGAGCCCTTCTCCATGATCAATACCAGCTGAAACAATGTGTTTTTTTCTGTAATGACTCTGTTTTGCCTGAGTGTTCTTTTTGACCCAGGTTACCTTTGGCTAAACAAATGGACTTTGTTTTCCTCTAATTAAAAAAATTTGAGAACCTTAATGCTGCCTTACTTGCATCTTGAATTGTCTTGTGCTTGGAAGTAACTTAGTAATTCCTTCTTCGGTTTTTTGTAGCAATACTTGAGATTTTCCAGTATTACTGTGTTTTCTATACTCCAGTGACCTTGTCTGCTTCCCTTCCATTTTATGGTTGCTGTTATCATCTTAGCCATTGAATAATGCTGTAAAACAGATTCTAAAATCGTGTTATTTAGATATGAAATTTCAGTCCATAGGAATTAAATGATGGATTTCTTACAGCTGGCTTTATACCATGTATTGTACCTTCATGATATATTGTCTTATTCTTTATACTCCTTCTAGCAAGTGTGTGAAATGTTTATTCTAATTCATATTCCTTGGTTTTAGATATCAGTATTTGTCCCAGATCTCTAGAGAATGTCAGCATATCTGTGGACAGGTATATTAAGCTGCATGTTCTACATATTTGCATTATGGAGTGCAAGCTCTTTTTGCTGTGGCAAAAATCAATATGACTTAAAGGATGAGATAGTTCTGTATCAAGGCTAAATTATTTGAATCAGGTATGTTAAACGTGTTAACCACACCACACATCAAAGAAGTAGTGATTAAATGTTACAGGGTAATTCCTTCTCAGACAAATTATCACAAGATATCTCACAGTGGCATCACTGAACTATGAGCAAAAGTGTCCATAAGTAAAGCAACAAACTGTCATTATCACTGACTTTGCTATCGAAGCTCATCATACAAAAATATGCAAATATTTTAAATGGAGATTAAATGATATTGAAATTATAGTAACCCAAAGCAATCATCTTAATATTGCTAGGTTTATGTATCTTCTCAAGATTAGAAAGGAAACTTTTAATGTTCTTTTCATCTTTAAATTTTTTTTTAATTCCTTGCCAAAGCTTTTTCTTTCATCATTCATGCACAGTGCATCATAATTATAAGCAGGATGTGCAAGACTGCAGGGCTAATTTTCTTCTTCAAAAAACTATTAACTATTAAAAACTATAAAATGCATGGCTACAGTTGTGATTTTATTGGGTAACACTGTAAAAAACAAATTTTTGTTCTGAACTTTGCTATACAGGATCCTAAAATATGTATTTGGAAACAGAGAAACAAATTATCATGAAATTAAAGACTGTACCAAAGCATACAGAGAAGATAGCAGATGCAAATGGGCACTCAGTGCTAACATGCATGTGCTGTTGTGGAGTGGTTAGCTGCATGTTCATTCCACAGCATGGCTGGATCATCATTTTGAGCAGTTGGTCTGAATCTAGACAGGCCTCCTCCTCCCAGGAGGTACTTAAGACAACTTCTTGATGTCTTTATTTTCACCACAGCTAACACCTCTCCTGTTGTTGCACAAAAGGACTAAACTTCGACTGTGAGATGTTTTTGCTGGCAGCCTTTCTGGCCTGTGTAATTACACTGTCAGGCATGGGTTTGGGGTCTGTCTGTAACAGCCACAATAATTCCATTAAAGACAGGCTATGCCACATAGACAGTTATTTAAACAGGCTCATTGACTCAGTAGTTACCACTGCTACATGGAGGGTCCATCAGGTGGACATCCCTGCACACCATCTTCCACATCTTCCAAAGCATAGATGCTCATTTAGATGATGCCCACGCAATGCCTTTATGCCATTCCTGATGCCAAAGGAACTTGAAGACAGTCAGAAATGCTTAGCGTGAAGTGCAGTCAGAGAGCAAAAAAACTATGCAGACGTAGCTCTACCTAGAAAGGCAGCCTGTGTTATCTCTCCCTCCACACCCCTACCTCTATGAATGCATTGGGAGTGCTGTTTGACTAATCGCTCCTTTCCAGGAAGGTGGTGTCAGAAAGTAATATCTGCTGGATAGCTGTAAGTTTTTCACACATAAATGAATGCAGCATCAGACATGAGAAATGTGAGAGAGTTGCAAGGGGAGGGCTAATAAAAGAAGTAAACCTCTCAACTTCCACTGTATCCCTCAAAGAAAGTACCATCAGGAATGGGGACGCTCACACTACTGAGTTCAGAATAAAGCCTGTGGAGAATAAGCACTGTTATTCATGCTGAACAGGTTTACCCAGCTCTGTAAAGATGGGTTGCAGTCTGCACTTGTCAGTGCGTTCCCAGTGCAGAAGTCTCCTTACCTTTTGAACTTACAGAGTGCCTGAGCACAGCTTACCCAGTAAAATAAAATCTGCAGCATATCAATAAATTCATTTTTTAATTAGCTCTCCTTCTACCTCTACTTCTAATACTGGCAGATCTTGAATGAACTTTCTGTTATTACTATCGACTTTAGCCTTTTGAAATACTGCTGAGTGGTGACCCAGAGGGGTGGAGGTGGAATTAGATTCAGCGGTACTTATGCCATCATCTGTTTGGTATGTTACTTCCTTTCACTCTGATGTTGGGAAGATCACACCCAGCTTTTGCATTCCTCTTCGACAAGTTGTGTCAAGGGAAGGGGAGAAAGGAAGCTGCCCCGCATACCACTGGATATCAGAAAGGAAGGTCTTAATTAGGATGTTGCGAGGTAATTTCTACAGAAATCAGCCCTTCCTTTTGTCAGTCCCAGGTCCAGCTGCTATAATCATTTCAATGACAGTGTCTTAAAGAGTGAGGGTTCAGAAGATAATACAGTACTCTCTGGAGTTATTTAATGCTTCTGGCTTATATCTAAAAGGGGTGTTGAAGTTTTAAACTTAACAGCAGTCATAAATCCCTAAAAATGAAATTAAATAAAGGAGTTGAACTGTTATTTCAGAAAGAGGTGAGGTGATTAAAACAGACAACATACCAGAACATGCAAAGTAATTTGCTCAGTGTTGTACAATAGCAGCCCATTCCTAACCAGCTGAAATTAAGAACTCTATTATTTTCTTATTCACAAATTTGAGAAATATAGATTATAAATTCTTTATTTACACCTTTTTTATTATTCAGCAGTGGCCGTAATAGCAGTAGTAAATAATCAGAGGCAGAAGACCATGAAATGTGCAATAGTGGTCATATATATTTGCAGTATTACTGCTTATGAAATTTTTTAAACTTTAAAAATAATGTTTGATGATATTTTGTAGTGTGTCATATGTAAAACAATGCATGTACTTCCATGACTCATTAAAAATGTCTTAAAACTGACTCATTCAACTTAAAAAGGAATGTACTGGAAATCCTTTGTAGTATGCCTATAAGCCTGCAAGAGAATGTAATACTTCAACATAACTAAAACATTCATAGTATTTCAATCATAAGAAAAAGAAAAACCTGCTTAGCCAGAGTCAAACAAACATTTGTGTCTCAAAACATTGTTTTCTTTTTGTTTGCTCTTTGCTGAATTAGGGACCATGAAGTCCAATGGTCTATTAGGATGAGTTTGATACTGGAAACTAATTTATGATAAGCACGTCTCATTCTTCGACAAATAAGGTGCTTCTTAAACTTTTGTGCAATGTCAGAACATTGCCAGTCCTGAAGGCTTTTTTTTTTTTTTTCCATTGCTTAATATTCATGATACAAGAAGAAGACTAATGATGGTGACAAGTCATCTCGGGAGGATTAGGATGAGTATGAAAACTGCAGCCACAAAACCTGTGCAATGATCAAAGCAGAACTTTGCCTGCTGTTATTTTACAGTGTCAGTCTGCAATGACAGAACCATGCCCATGAATTTGGAAACTTTCAAAAACTAGACAAAATGCCACACCAAGAAAGCACCAAGTTCAGACACCATGTCACAACCATTTCAGGAGAACCAGTGGTTGTGCCCATGTCATGGAATTCCAGCAACTCATTTGTGGGAAAATATATGATCTATAAAGAATTTAATCACTGAGTTACCTACACATCTTTCTCCGTCAGATCATCTTCAGTCAGCTTGAAGTTTATTTCATTTTCCTACACATTTGCTCATGAGCACAAGCCAAACCACCAGGATTGTTGTTATTATTTTTTCTTTGATAAGCTTCAATTCCCAGGGCCTGATGCTTGTTTACTTAAAGAATGGCTTATAGTACTCTAGTTTAAAAAGAAGGCCTTAAAAATGGGAGTAAATACCACTTACTCTCACATTAAATCCACATCACCCTCAGAATGGGGTAGACTGGCCTTAATGTGAATGAGTACTTGGCATCACAAAGCAGTGGAAACTTGTGAAACCTTTGCTCCATTTAAATCATAGTGCTATTGAACACAAGAAGACCAATACTCCCTCCAGTTTCTTCAGTGGTTAGTAGAGAAACTCACTCTCCCACCAACTCGGAGAAAACTCAACAAGTTATTCCACTTTTTTGATTACCTATCTTTCCCTAGATGTTCTGATTCATAAACATAGCCATTATCATAAAGAGTTCTGATCTACTTATTATTTAAATTATCCCCTGCAAGATCTAAACCATTACAAAATGTAGTCTTTCCAGTAACACTTTTGGCCTATGGATATTTTTGTTAACATTTCTGTATCTCTCCAAAATGACCATGTAGCAACCAGGGGCAAAAAAGGAAGATTTGGATGTGGAAATACAATTGTGTGGTTCTAACTCCTTTTCTTTCAGTTAGAAACATAGCAATTATGCTAGGCAAATTATAAACAAGGGTGGAGATAATAATAAAAAGAATGATTTGTGTGAGAAAGAAAACTGCCACACTTAGTCATTGCAAATACACAATTATTATGAACGTTACTTCACAGCTTGCTCTTTTGTCTACAAAATAAATATGTTTATGACTACTGAATATGGTTTTCTTAATACTGAAATTACATGATCTAAAGGAAGACACATGACAAATACATTCAGCAAATATAAATACATAATTTCATAACTCTGGCTTTCATTTATACCCACCAAAAGTGCATAGACTCTAATACAGCCTTGTATATAATGTAGATATTCAAATTGTTCTCCAGGTTTTCAGTAAGGGAGAAAAGATCCAATAGTTAGAGTTCATGTTTACCAATGTTAGCAACTCATGTTCAAATACTGCAGGAGATGATACTAATTAAAATTTGGTTTTGGCCCCAGACAGTTCCTAATCTTTATATTGCTATAGGCCAAAACCATTTTTGTCACATTCAGAAGTTGAGGGTTGTAACTGAATGTTGTTTTTCATCATTATTATATCCCTTTTCTACCTACAGTATCTGGGAGATAATCTGCTCCAAAACATATTATCTGTTCCCAGGGCATGTATTATTTACCAAACCTTTCTGACAAGGTAAATGCTGAACTCAAGACTCTACCAAGATTTAAAATGTTTAAAACATTTCAGGTTACTGTTTATATTTCACAGCTCTCAGCTCACAAATGAAGCATTTCAACACCATAGTAAGGAACTGAACAACAAAGTTCTACACATTTAAGTATAGTCCTCAATTCATTCCCACCTTGCTTTCTTCTTCCCCAGATCCAAGAGTGACTGTGCAGCTTCCCTTACTCTGAAACTTTGTCTGAAATATCCTTTCCAGCCATTCTAACCACAGAAGAGCACCAAGTTCACTATAGAGTTTCCCAGCAGTGAGAGTCCTCTACATCAACACTAAAACTGGAAACAAGTTACTTTTGCACCAGTGAAAGGAAGTAGAGTTATGCACTGATCTCAGAACTACATTGGTTCTTTCTTCTGCAGCATAGCAACCCTGGACTGTTTTGAAATAATGATGGTACTTGACACAGCCTAGTTGACTAGCATCCCTTATGCAATGTAAGAGAGGACTGAAGCACAACACAAAAAGGGACCAGATCCCACTCAAATTGGTATCAGGTTCTGCTTTCTCCCAAGAGCTATTTATTTGCTAAATAAAAAAAGTGGTTTCTTACATAGAGTTAGCAGACTTGTTAAATCCCACACGCACAAGAAGTTGCAGCATGCTTCAACATACTCAAGGAAATTCTTGATATTGAGCCCTGAGTGTACTTACCCTAGATTCATCAGTACTAAAACCACCCATGACTTCTCTCCCCTGGGATCTGCCAAGTTAGCAATTTCATTGTCGTAACAAAACCTAAGTAGCCACTCCACAGTTACATAGGTCTGAAATACTGAACACTCACAATAACAGGGTAGTGCTCTATTCAGAAAGCTGTGGCAATGACTGTTCACAAAAGCATGGGATGTGAACTACTTGACCAAAAGTCGGGAGGGCACAGACTCCAGGTGCAAATCTAAAATGGTTGGTAGGATGGAGAAATAAAGATAAACTATACATCAGTTAAACATGTGCTGTAGTCTTCACTGTAGAGCTCAATCCTGGCAAGAGCTAGCTTCAGCAGTAAGCCAAGAACAAGTATGGATCCAGAAGTTCAGTGCTCTCTCCCTGCCCTCTTTTCCTTTCCTCCCAATATGCACACACACACATACTCTTATTTCCTGAGTGAAGGGAGACTGTGTGCACCTTTCACTGTTATGAGTCACAGCATTCTCAATTTTGCTCCAGAAGGTGGTACATTACAGATCTTTGGCATCAAGACCCTACATACTGCACTGGAAAGCTAATTGATGAACCTCATCCTTCTGTATTCCAGCAGAGGATAGGCTATAAAATAGAATATGTGACAAGTAATTCCTCTTGGAAAGACAGCTCGTAAGTGACCCTTTTCATCAGCATAACTCTCACAGGGATGCTACTCAGCATCTCATACTAAGCCTTACCCTACAGTGCAAAAGTAGATTTGGATTCAGCCTTTAAACACAGCATATAGCAAGATCCATTGGTGATTGCACAGGAACTTTAGTGAAAGTAATGGTGGAAAACATTGTCAAAACTCTTCTGTAGACCTTTATGAAGGCACCTCAGACAGAAATGAATTGAGAGTTGCTTTTTCTGTTTGGTTAGCTCTTGTTTGGGTTTTAGGCTCTGGTAAAAACATTTGGAGTTAGCTGGAGATGGAGACACTACGAAGAAGTCTGAGACAATATAGAATTATTTTATGACAGCTTACATTAACCTTGAAATTTGAGCATGAGAAGTAATTTGTCCTTCAAATCAGTCTGGGAGGAAGCATAGTGGGGGAGAATCATTCACCCTCTTTTAAAGAAGGGTTATGTTGTTCATTTGGATTATCTAGACATGTGTTACCCAGTCACACTTCACTGCACTGGCAGAGCCATCAAGCACTGCTAGCATCTTCCCTTTTTTTCTGAGCTTGTTTCAATTTTATGAAGAAAAGAATGTTTGGGTTCAATCTAGCAATGAGTTTGATATTGAGTATAAACAATTATTTTGAAAAAAAAAAATTAGATAGTATGAACTATCTAAAACCTGAAAACCTTAAAAATTTCTAATAGGGACAGACTGTGACATCTGTGAAAGGATAAAGATTGTTTCCTCTATATAAGTAAGCATTCAGCACCTTGAAGAGTCAGGAAGGTAGCCCTGAAAGACAGTCTTAAATGGTTGCCATGAAAAAACAGGCCACACTTCAAAAAACACTTCAAAATGAGAAGCTGAACAATGCCTGCAGAATAATAAATTACCAGTGGACAACAATATAGAGTGAAAAGCAAACATTCAGCTTCAGCTTTTACCTGAATCTTGTTCTGTCTCTTAAAAAAATCTCAGAACAGGAAATAATATAGAACTATCTCTACCTACTTCTTTTCTATACCTCACATGCCTTGCTTTTGCTAAAACTTGAGGACTTGTGGGGCAAAAAGGACACAGCAAAGGGAGCTTCACATAAACAGAAAGAAGAGAGAGAAGAACTCAAACATAAACTGAAAGAGCTTCAGTAATGAAGAATGTCATCTACTAGCATACATATGCCTTCCCAGAAGCACTTGCCATGAATACCAAAAACTGACAGCAAAACCTGGCCTGTGGGAAGAGTAAGGGATTCATGTCTTGAGAACATCCTAGGGGATGTTCCTGTGGATAAACCCAATGTTTGGATTCTGTCTGCAAGCAGATACTCAGAGCTTCCTAGGGTTTGCAGGATGTTTTATATTGCCAGGCAAACAAAAAACCTTGCAGCTATTTCCCTATGAAGAATACATTGCAATTATTCTTCCAGCTGTGTTTTGACAGAATTGGATTTCAGGAATTTTCTCTGCATTTTCCTATGAGAGACCACAAAATGGCCCAAAATTAAGTCCTCCCCTTTAAACAGGTCATTATACTGCATTAAAGATTTAATCAGGAAATTTTAGTTTTTACATGAGGGACTCTTTTTACTTTAAATCTCAGACATGGCATAATGATTTCAATCACTTGCACAGCTTTGGGCCCAAGAGGCAGGATTATATTTTTGTTTTCCCTTTTTCTCTTTTGGAGGAAGGAGATTTGGAATTAAATCAGTCTCTCTGTGAAACACCTACAGAGAAAACATGGAGCCAGTTCTTATTAGTATAGTTCTCAGAGCAGACGTATGCAAAGCCTCATCTCTTTTGGGTTCAGCTTCCCTCAGTAAAAGAAGAAAATATCTTTTTAGATGCTGTTAATGCAAAATGAGTTGTGCCAAAGGTAAAAGACTGTTACATTGAAAACCTCCTTTAATTTAGAATTGTATCATACAGGTCAGGGACTACCTTGCATAAGACATACAACAGTTGCCAAACTGAGTTATTAGGTAGCTTAGGGACCTCTTCAGGTGTCTGGGGACATCTTTGCAGGTAAAACTGTAATTTGCTCCTTGTTTCAGAAAGTAGTCTCCATTAACCTACCACATCACAGTTTTCAGAGGTTCTTGGCCATAAGATGTTTTCTGAACATACTGAATTTCTGCATGGTCTAGATCATAGACCTTCTCACAGAAGTGTAAAAGAAAAAGCATTCTTTGGCCCAGTAACTCAAGGCTGAAAATGATTATGACTTTTTGTTAGAGCTCTACAGCTCTCTTGCAGAAACATCTTTGATTGTTAGACCAGTAAAATCAGTAAAAGGTTAATGTAAAATATAAACATATATTTCATCCTGGAAAATAAAACAAGATTTCAGTTTCTAAAAATGGGGGTGGGGGTGGGGGGCGTGTGTAGGAAGGCGTGTCCCACAATTCATGTAAAATATTTTCTAAAGGTACTTCAGCTCATTTATCTATTGATCTGCACTCAGGGAGGAGGCCTTGTGAAGTTTTTGGCATAAACATTATCTTCTCTTTATCATGTAAGATGAGACTGCACTATTTGTAAAACAATTTCAAAGGAAAAAAATCTTTATAGAAGATGAGTTGATCTATTGATAGGCTTAGTTAGTTTGTTATCAACCCATGTTTGAGGTTTAACTATCACTTTCTTTTATAGCACTGACTTCAAAAGAAACATTTGCTGCATGAAAATATTGATAAATTTCCCTCCATCCTCCCCAGCTTTTCCTCAAATGCACCAAGAACCACTATAATTTCTGCTGGACAGCAAAGTACATACTAAACTGGAAATTCAAAAGTACTGGATTGCAGGGCTGTAAGTGAAGTTGAAAGGCCGAAATGACAAGTGCACAAATGAAGCTGACTATCTCAAATGTTACCTCCATGGACAGGTTTTGCTTGGAAATTCTCTGTATGCCCACCTCTCTCAGGAGGACTTGTTGAAGCATTGAAGTGACAACTCCTTGCTGAGCAGTCCAGCTCAGGGTTATTTTAGGCCACACCTGGTCAGTGCTGTCCACCAGGAGCCTCTGCATAAGTTATCGTCCACACTTCTCACATATGGCATCTATGACCCCAGTAGGTCACCTTTAACAAAAACAGAATAATGAGCCAAGCAGAAAAAAATCTCATAAGCATTTTCTAAGTCAATGCCAACAGTTTTATAGTTGACAGAGCATACTGACATAAAGATTTTAAAAACAGACCAAGGCAGCTGACAAACAACAAAATAAGCAGTGTTTCCAGCAGAAAAGCAAGATAACACTTGTTTTTTAGACTCTTAAATGTTTCTTGGACATTAAATATCAGTAAAGAAGATAACCTGGAAAATTTCCTAAGAATTTTTGAGACCTCAGAGAATCTACCAACCTGACAAGGTAACTGAAGATCACAAAACAAAAGACACCAATGCAAGTCAGCTAACTCATAACTCAAATAAAGTATCAAACATACACACAAATGTAATTGAGAAAAAGATACAGTATATAGGCAAGTCCCTCTTACTTTATGACCTTATTCTCTCACCCCTAATGGTAATTCTTAAGAGGGGCTGCAAGACTTTTTTTCCAGGATGGGCACTGACTGACCTGCAACATCAACAGAGGTTATTCAGAGCTGAGCAACACAACAAACATTCTTCCTCATCAAACCACACAACACAAAGGTGACTGAAAAACACAGTATTGATCTTGTAGAAGGAAGAGATGGAGACAGACACACTCAAACAAAAAGTCTTTACAAAACTATATAGATATCAGGAATGATCAGGGAGCTGGAGCACCTCCCTTATGAGGACAGGCTGAGAGAGTTGAGGTTGTTCATCCTGGAGAAGAGAAGGGTCCAGGGAGACCTTATAGCGGCCTTCCAGTACTTCAAGGGGGCTACAGGAAAGATGGGGAGGGACTCATTATCAGGGGGTGTAGGGATAGGATGAGGGGTAATGGTTTTAAACTGAAAAAGGGTAGATTTACATTAGCTATTGAAGGGTGGTAAGACACTAGAACAAGTTACTCAGAGAAGCTGACCCCTCCCTGGTTCAAGGCCAGGTTGGACGGGGCTTTGAGCAACCTAGTTTAGTGGAAGGTGTCCCTGCCCATGGCAGGGGATTTAAACTAGATGAACTTTAAGGTCCCTTCCAACCCAAACCATTCTATGATTCCTTGATTCTCTGATAATACTTGATTTTTAAATTCTCCTTCCTCTTGTTCCAGTAAACCTATATGCAGGATCATATGAGGACCAAAACTAGGTCTTTCCCAGCTAAAATGAGAACTCCCGCTCAACTGCCTTATGTTGTAATGTTGTGCCTTAGTATTAACACCCTAATACACACATACCACTTCTCTCTCCCACCTTCGTCCCTCCAGAGTCCAATGTGATTATATAAAATTGTAAATCCTCCATGAAAAACCAAGACCATCATTTGTTTGGAAGCCCTATGTCTACAGACAGCCTTAGTGTTGTAGACTGCAGTAACAGTCTTGAAGACATATAACCAGCAGCTTTCTGAGAGAGGGAGATACAGAAGCAGCAAAGAAATATAACACTGCTGCAGACAAAAACAAACAAACAAACAAAAAACAAACTCACAAAAACACAAACCCCCCCAAACACCACCGAACCCTCATTTCATACATTCCGAGTGATGAGATGTAGCTTATCCAATTTAACCCTTTTATTTTCTCCCCAAAATACCTGTCTCATATTAACTTAGCCTCTGAGCCCTGTTTTTTCAATGCACACATTTCCTCAGGAATGGCAACAGATGAAGTTTTACTCCCTTTTTTACATTAAGCCTCCATTATATTTTCTTGTCAGGCCTGTCAATGTATGTGACTGCTGCACTCTTGCATCTGAACTTCATTTCTCTGGAAGAATGTGATAATGTCAATCTCTTTATTCCCAGGAAGATGCAAGGGAAAGAATTTGATGCACACAAGACAAAAACAACATCTTCACTGTACATGTAATCAGGATGAGCATGTACGTGGGGCACAAAGACAGCAACAAGGCTATCAGTGTCTAGAGAGTTTAGCACAAGAGATCTGTTCCAATAGCTGTCCTTGACTGAGGCAGAACTGGCAAAGAGTCCAGAGCCCAGCAGAGGCAGCCAACAAGGTTTGTCAAGATTTGCCTTTCTGATAAATCTTTATTATTGGTACCTGAAGTTCAAGCTGGCTTAGAAAATAAGTAAGGCTTAAAAGTTCCTTAAAATATAAAGGTTTAAAAACAACTAGCAAAACTGATACTTTGTACAAGCAACAGCAGCAAAAGCTCAAATGGCCTGGTGTTGAAGTTGATGATTTCCAAGAACCTGAAGTCACTTTACTAATCTCACATACATGACATGAGAATGCCTTAAAATGAGCCATGTTTCAAGCACACCCATTACAGGTCATGGCAACCTAATCACTAACAACCTAAACCCACAGTTTTTAAAATGCAGTTACTTTTATACCTATGTGAAAGGTTATGATTTCACATTCAAGTTTAACTGCTGGCAGAAGGAATACAAGTTATCCCAAATCTTTCAAAGGGGGCAGTTTCTTTTATCAGAGCCTCTGACACTGACCACTGCCACTGAGAGCCTGGACTGGATTGAATGAACCACAGGAATAAGCCCAAGCAGCAATTCCTGTTTTCCTATGTTGAGCAAAAACAACTGTTTAAAGTTGGGACTCTGCAGTGTTTTCATCAATAATGTTATTGTGTTGTCACATTCAGAAAGCCCAAGCAGCATACAAAGTGTTAGAAGGCGGAAATTTTCATATTTGAGAGAAGCTATGAAAGGGACAAGCCATCTCATCACAAATCCAACTTTTCAGACATAAGTTAGTAAAAACTGTTGCTTCATCCCTCCCATTGAAATCCTTTCACTTGCCATCATATGTTTACAGCCTCTTCTGATTACACAAAATAAGCAAGCCTCCCTCTGGAGCTGGCAGGGCCTCTACTACCATTGCTACAAAGGATTTTTCTTTCCACATCTCTTTCCTTCACACATCACGTTTTTCTTCTAGCAGATGCATAGCTAGCAAAAAGGAGGTGTCAGAGACTAGCAGTATTGGTGAGCTATCATTAGCCCATTCCCACAAATTAATTGTTAGCCAGACATTTCCCACATGACAGCTGTGCTGGAAGTGTAATTCCAAAACCGTGTCTATTGCATTATTCTGTAAACACAGTTCTGGGGAGGTTAGTTGAAAGGCATTTTGGTGTTCTGCCACCTACACCCTGCAACCACAGAGAACTTTTATTTCAGATACCTGTGCTTTATGGACACAGCAAATACCATTTCCATGGATTTAACAAAAAGCCTCAGCACACAAAAAGCCCCAGAGTAAGTAAGGAAATTGGCACCGGGAACATTTTCCAAACAATTTACACATTAAGCCCTCTGGCTCTGTTTTCTCTTGTTATTTTAATAGCAACTGGTATTTACAAGAGTGCTGATACACTTAGCATCATAGGAGGAGTGAACAACAGGTTTCTCTAGCAGGTAGTAACTGGAATCAAATCATGCACATACCAGACAGGCCAGCTAGAAAACCTGCCTATCTGAAAGTCATGCAATGTCTACAACTCTGTCCTCATTAAAATCTCTTTTGCAGAAATCTCCTTTTTTCAGTGATGTCCACCAATACCGCCAAACTACATTAGTCACAGTAACACTGCTATGCTCTCACTAAATAATTTTAGTCATTCCCTTAAAAAGAGAGCTGTGTCCTGAAAGTTTCAGTACATTGCTTGTCTGATTTTGTTTCTTTAGCTTGTAGACTTTTATGTTCTCAATATTTAACATCTGCATGGGAACAGAGAAATGATCTGAAGGATCTTGAATCTCCATTTTTAAAAGTGAACTCATTCATCATCTGTCATGGTAAAAAAGATGAAGTTTCTTCTTTTTATAATCTGAAAGCAATGTTAGTACAAGAGTTAAACTGGCGGAAGTTACATTAAATATAATGGTCTTTAAAAATCTACTCAACTAGAACAAAGTAAATATTATTCCCCACAAGGGAAAAAGATCTTGAAACACATCTTCAGCCAGGCTGCTGTACTTTCTATATTGCTTTTAATGATTAAATATTTTAACTTCTAACAGTATATGCTGTCTCAACATGACAGTTCAGAATTACTTCTCTTACATGTTGGTCTCAAAAAGAGAGAAGCTGGTGCTTCTTTCTTACTGGATTTAATGATGAATCAGGCATACAGGCCTCTGGACAGGAAAGGTAGGTGCATTAATGTTGACAGAACTACTTCTTCTTCCCATTCCAGGATATAGCAGTGTTTTATGGAAAAGGATTTGCCCACCATACTCTCTCATCTGCATGTATAAAGGGAAGAAAATTAAAATCCATACTCCCAAAATTCAACCACAAACATAATGATGGGTTGTAAAAGCTACCTGTAAACAAGCAAATATCAAAGCCAGAGTCATCATGCTATATTGCAACTCCTCCTTTTTGGCTGACCAAATGCACATGCATCAACTTCACATGATGCGTAGTCTAAACCAGCTATGGAAAACAACCCTTTTCACATGAAGGGTGGTAACAAAATAGTTTTAGAAACAGAAGTGTGTGCCTTCTATGCTGGTTGAGCTAATACACCGACCATAAGACAATCTTCTTTTTAAAAAAACATATGCTTTTGTACAGTGTTTGTACAACAGTATAAACTGAAGGTGTTTGGGGGCCCTGGTGAACATTAAAAGACCTAATTTCTACCTTTGATTTTTTAGTTGGAGATCTTCCTGCAACAGCATGCCCTGGTCCATCTGTTCTGGACAGACAGTGCCATGGAAAGGCATCTCTTTGGATGCATTGCCTGCAGAAACAAACAGGTTGTATTATGAAAAATAACCCAGAAGAACAGCAAGGGATGATGGGCTGAACTCCAGTACAGTGGCCCTTAATACAATTGCTCAGAAATAAAATGGGATGGTAGGATATTAAAAGCATTAAGAAGGTTTGTAGAATTCAGGGGAAGAACAAGTAGGAACATCGTTCTTCCCATCAAACCTCCAGCTTCTTAGAGATGGGCAGAACTGGATGCTTGTCCTCTCTATTGAAAAGGTTCAAGTTTGCAAGGGTTTTGCCATTCCAGGAGAGGAATTCACTGTCTGCACTCGGATTGCCCAGTAATGGGGAAGTTGCATTCGAATAACTTCTCTGCCTCACTCAAGCAGTAGTCAGTATTAAGACCTGGTTGAACAGTGCAGACAAGTTTCAGATGATTGCTCTGTTCAAGCACAGTCTTAAGAGTCTTTATGTAAACTACATCTGTAGGAATAGTTTATATCAAAAAGGTAAAGAGTGATGGTTTAAATCATACTTGTTACCACTGCCCACATACACTCAGCAGGCCAGTGAAGAGGACAGTTTACAGTCTTTCTGACCAGAATTGTTCAAAATAATCAAACTAATTTGAAATAGGCTTATCCAGCCTAAAACTGCCTGTGGAAATGTGCTGAGATCAAAGCAGAGAACAGCAGAGTGACCTGAAGAAAGTAACAAATGAGATTCTAGTGAGTGCAAAGTAATATATATGGGTGAAAAACTGACCTTAAGTAGGTATGTGTAATGATAGACTATGTTAGCCAAAAGCATGTAGGAAAGCTAGTAGACATAACCCATCAGAGCTCAATGATTATCAAACAAAATAAATAAAAGAAAAATTATGAAAGCAATATAGGTCCAAGTGGATAACATAATTACAATTTTGTTCAGAGCAATGACACAGATGGATTAGAGACTGCGGGTATTTCATACCAACCCACCTCGTGGCATATGTAGAACCTAAAGAAGTACAGATAGAGCAGTCCAGGATGATGGCAGGTTTCGGAAGAGCTTCGTTAAAAGGAGAGACTAAAATTTTTTCATTTTACTTTCCTAGTTTGTCATTCTGCTTAAATAAAGTTAGTCTTAGGTTTCTTCAAGAAGACTACTTTACAAAGCTCAAGAAGAGAGGTCAATGAAAATAAAATACTATAAAAACAAACCATGAAAAGAATATGGTAGCATACAAAACAATACAAAAAATAAGGGGGGCATCCAAGGAAATTATAAGGCTTTAACAAAATGAAATGCTTTTTCCACATAACTTCTTAATTAAGTGTGGAATTCATTACCACAGTGAGTTGTGGAGGCCACAGCATAAAAGGAATTGAAAAAAAAAAAGGGGGGGGATATGTGAAGGATAAACTCACTGGTGGTTATTGGACACAATGGTCCAGATGTAAACATTAGCACAGGAAATTCTTAAACCATCCATTACTGGAGGTGGGGATAATAACTTGCTACATTCCCTGTTCCTTGTCTTCCTCTTTAAGCACTTATTGCTGGCCACTGTTTGCGGCAGGACACTGGGCTGGCTGGACATCCAGTTGATTCATACATAAGTTCTTCTGGTTTTAAGTTACATTGCGTTTATCATGGTGTAAGAAAACACTTGTGAGTTGCCGACTACTGTAAGTGATGGGACAGGCTCTAGTCTGCAGAGAGTTTGTAAAATGCGAAGTGTTAATAGTAACCACTAAACTTCACACTGAAACAAAAGCTCCAATTCTGTTTAGAAATCCAGTTCCCTTATATTTCACTCGGGATGGGCCTAATACTGCATGGAGCAGAAAGTTTCTGGAGTGGTACTGTAACATTCTTGACATGCAGTGGTGTCAAGAGGGGCAAAGAATAGTCCAGGGCACAAAAGCTCAGAGAGTGAGTCCCATCAAGCATCTGTCTGCTAATGAGTGAAAAACTGTTCACTGGAACTGAATAGCAGAGACTGATGACAGCATGGGGCTGTGAGGAGCACCAAGCCCTTAGAAACAAGGGGCATGACTGGCCCATATCTAATTAGCTGCACATTGAGGGGCACTAGCACCCAGGTACTGCAACTATATGGGCAAAAAAACTTCAATTACTGATACAGCTGTTTATGTGAAACAGCATAGTAAACTATATCAACTTTAATGTGCTGTACTCAAAATCTGTATGCCAGTTTTCACGTGTTCCTACACACACATAAATTGCCTATTTTAAAGCAATATTCCTCATTACTATTCTCCTGTATAAAATTGTGATTTAAATTTTTCTTTTGTATGGAGAAACATGATTGAATATGGTCAGTTTACAAAGAAATTACCTATCATTTCATTTAAATTAAAAATCTTATGGTTGTCTATTTGGTCACTACATTCATCTACTATTAAAAGTGTACTTAGAAAGAAAAGAAAAAAAAAAGCACTCAAGTGATTGAAAGAAAGTTAATTGCTGAGACTGACTTATGATAAGAACCCACACAGTCAGCACTTTGAAAGCACAGCTTAGAAGAACTGGCACCAACAGAGAGGCTTTCTATAGTCCTCTGATATTTACATTAGAAGACGTTTGTGCAAAGCCCAGCAGATTTTCTGACTGAAGGCAGCCAGCCTCGTGCAGAGGGTGGGTGAGGAAGGAGGGGCGGGCGGGAGGGCTGCGGGCAGTGGGAGCCGCGGGGTGGGAGTTCCTCTCCCCCCAGCTCAAAGTGCAGGAGAAACAATGCTGAGAAAGGCTGGCGGCTACACCCAGGTCAGCAGAGACGGACAGTCCCCCACCAGTGTTATCCCCCACCACGTCCTGGCTTTTCAATAACATTTACATGTTCACGGTTGTGAACTATGGAGCTTTATTTTCTTGCCCGACATGGTGACTTCAAGGGGAAACACATTAGAAGATAAAATTTGCTTAAACCTCACGGTGATAAACTACAAAGGGAACAGTCCTTATGCATTACTACTAGGCATGTCTTGGCTGACATTCCTGTAACCCCAACAGCTTTTCTTTTCCAAGGAGACCTGAAGCTATTGCAGCAGGTTTCAGGTCCACATGGTCACCCCATGGCAGACATTAGGGACACCGGGTCCTATCCAGCCCAAATACTTCTTTACCACAGCTCCCTTCTCCAGCCCTGGGCAGAGGTCCCTCCCTGACTACACTCTTCCTCACTTTTCCCTGTTAATACCAATACAGGGTGGTTTCACACACCTAGGGAGAATCTGGGCTGGTGTCAGCAGGTTATTGGTTTCTTTCAGCCCTTTGGGGTTTCTTGTAGGGGACTGCAAGAAGGCACTCTATGAATTAATTAATCATTTCCTCTTCTGACAGTTTGATGATTTTGGGAACCCAGGTGTTGTTTACACATAGCAACAGCTATCACCACGTGGCCAGTGAGGTTGGAGAAATGGCAAACATGGCAGCATTTGTGATGGGTACCCCCAAGTCACTCTGGTTAGGAGGTTTCCCCTGCCTCTATCCGCTCCTCAGGTTATCAGCCCCACACCCAGGCCCTATGGCTGTAGCACATTCCATGTCATTTTTGTGCTGCCAGATGAATTAAACCTCTATCCCATAGCATATGCTCATCTGCAGCCTAAACTATCAGCCCCAGAGCAGTACAATGTCTCTGCGGGCCTCATGCATCTCCTGCGGATAAGCCATTGCCTCTCATTCCATTCGTGTCTTTGCAGCAGGTCTCAAGCACAGCATCTGCCCTGCTCTTTGTCATCATGAATAGGTGGCTGTACACACCCTGCCCAGAGCTGCCCCATCCCAGCCACCAGCCCCGGTGTGTCAGTGACCTCTAGAGGCTCCTGGCCCACAGCCCACGGCCAGGACACGCTGCCACCACTGCTGCAAGCAGGGCCTGCCCGCCCTGCCTGCGGAAAGAGATGTTTGTGCAGAGAGACCAAGATGTGGAAACACCACCTGTGTATTGCACTTGCAAAGTCCACACTTGCTTTTGCGCAGAGTCCATCGAACGTAGTGGGCAAAGTCCAGTACAGGTGAGGGCCTGATGAGCATATTAACAGGCACAGATGTCTGCAGACGTGGGCAATACACTGCTCACACTGGTTTTAGATCCTTGTTGTGGCTTAACTCCAACCAGCAACTAAGCACCACCCAGGTGCTGGCTAACTCCCCCCTGGTGGAATGGGGGAGAGAATCGGAAGAGTAGAAGTAAGAAAACTTATGGATTGAAATAAAGACAGTTTAAGAGGCAAAGAAAAACCATGCATGTAAGCAAAGCAACAGGAAGGGCATGGTCACTGTGAGAAAGCTGTGAAGATCTCCTTCAGGGAACGATTGAGAAAGGGGGTATCCTCTATTAAGCAAGGAGGCAGCAAAGGCCCTGGGCTACTGACAGCACCACAGTCCACAAGTAGCTTCAGATGAGTTACCTTAACACAAGTCTGTAGGTACACCTTACATACATCAAAAATCATAAAATGGTTCACTGCCAAGGCAGGCAAATGCAACACTGATTTCCTCTCACACACACTCACACTGGCCAGCAGATTTTGTGCTTCTCTCCTTAAATGGAAATTAAGACATTGTCACCCTCTATGTTTATCTGTTCAGAAAAATAAAAATCAAGAATTAAGATATCTTGCATACATCATATGCTCACATTTTCGTTCCCATTCCCTGGCACCACAAGTAACTATAATGCGAGGCATATCCCCATCTTGAGGAATGGGGCTCTGAGCTGCAGGCTTCTGCTTTGGAAAGGTCATCAGCTGTTGATGCAACTGCCAGTCTGGGTTTTCCTGCAGTTTATGTTTAAATTCTTTGTCATCTATTACAGGACACAGCTTTTCCCATGTTTTCATAGAATTATAAGGGTTTTCAGAACATATGACCTCTTGGGATGATAGTTGTTGGAGAAATAGCCATTGCATGCAAAGGAAACAACCAGGCATGAAGTAGCCCACAGTCAGACACCACAGACTGACCCACACATGTGGCACCACAGGCTAGCCTATGTAACACAGAGCTGTTCAAGCACATGATGCATGTGCTTGATTTTAACCATGATTCATCTCCCATTATAGAAATCCCCCAAGCACTCTGGGGATGTAGAACCTTCAAAACCCTGAGTATGCAGAACAGAGGGTCTGGGTATATATGTATGGAATATACACAGAGTTCTTACAGCTTATGAAGTGGTCTCTCTCTGTGTTACAGCTGCCTTAGATAACATTGACGGGTGGAAAAGAGGGAAGGGTTGTTTAGGATTAGAGAAGGGCATTTACATGCACATACTGGCATCCCACAAACCCTCAAATTCTTGGAGTGTCTTGGCTGAAACTGGAGCACTCAGCTACTAGTACATATCGCATAGTAACTCAATAGCAATAGATCTTAAGTACTGTTTTCCTCCTGCATCTGAAAGTGCTTGATAACCTGGACAAAAAAGAGCAGAGAGAACTTCAACTCATTCCCAACTACACCTCACAATGGACATACTCCAGACAAAAAATTGTGTTTTGGTGAAAAATGCTGAGCAATGCTGGTTGGCCCAACCCTAAGCATCCAGCATTTCGGTTCACCCTGCCATGCCAGCATCTGCCAACACTGCTTCCCATCGACTCCAGCATGCAGGCAAACTCACACAATCACCTTCAAGCCTTCCTCTGACATCCTGCACTTCTCTTTACTGCTCAGCTGCTCAAACCCATGCATCAGACGGTAGCAGGGCCTTTCTATGAACCTTGACTCAAAACTAAGGCAAAGAAGTGGAATTCGGAAATACGTTTTTGCAAACATTTCTCATAGTCAGGATGGACAAAGCCAGTCTGATCAATTCTGACCAAAACAAGAGCAGGTAAAGTAAATGGGTTGTTCTTAAGGACATTTTTAAGCAAGTGCCACAGACGTAATGGTCCATCATCTCTCCGCCTCTTACCCTGTCTAAAAACTTGTTGTAGATGGCCTTTGTTCATGCTGCTTATGAATGTCATCTTTACCTTGCAAATCTATTTCTTATCAAGCACAAAGTGACAATAACATAAGCTAGTAAACTAGTCTATTATGAGCATGTGGACAGAGTAAGAAGGTCTGTCCTATAAACTTACTTAAAGAAAATTATGACACATCTAGTAGACTAAGAAATTACCATACATATTACTGATGCAATAATGTGCATCTTAAAACCTCTGTTACAATTTTTGCATTAAAAGCTATGAGAACAGGCTATTGTGAAGGGAAGCATTTTCTCTACTTTTTATAGATAGATTTTTATTGGTTTTGGTCTTTTAGCCCAGATCCCAGAGGGGAAGGAAAACTGAATCTTCATTTCATCCACATAATGATATCTTACAGGTGTGAGGAAAACTTGTAGAATCCAATTTCTGATGTGATGTCTGTGAAAATGAAAGTTTTAGTCATGGAAGGCAGTGAGGAGGAATTGTTTTTCAGATTGTCTGGTGCTTCCTGGGTAGTACCAGAGAACACACCCTCTCTCAGGTGCAGGCAGCTGTCTTCACACGGAGGATTTCCCTTAGAGTCAGAAAGGAAGGATCTGAACAAATCAGAAGATGTTAAAAATCATGTGTATCTACCCCATTCTCTCCATGCATTAGTTTAGTACTCTTGCCCACAGGCAGGCAAGACATGTATTAGAGCAAGGGGGAAAAAAAAAAAAAAAAAAAAAAGGAAAAAAAAAAAAAAAAAGAAATGAAACCCAGAAACAGATTAGTACCATCACAATGTATTTACAACACTGTGTGCAGTAACAGGTCTGGCTGCAATACATGTAGGAAAGCCTGCTGGAGCAATCATGTCATAAACAGGGATAGATGTCAAGTTTTCTTATGCAGGGATTAGAAAAATATATTTGTTTCCAAATAAGCTTATCTTGCACGCTGCCAGGAAATAGTTTAACAAAAGCTACCAGTCAGCCCTCTTTCTTTTGCCATGAAGTAAAGAAAACAGCAGTGATAATGGAAACACTGACAATGGCAACTGATTTCTGTGTTATCTGCTGGAACTTGCTCCTGGTGCTTACCCAGCTCTACCTGACTGACTCCAAGCTTTAGTAAGAGTTAGCACTAAGAATATCCCTAATCACTGCTCAAACATTTCCCTCTTCAGGCAAATCAATATTGACCTGTTACAGTTGGTATAATCCCATTTCAAACTTCAAGATATGCCCTCTGTTTTTATTTGAGGTACTTAAAATGATCTTTTTCAGTTGCAAGAAGAAACTGAGTATCTGTGCAATCACACATGGAAATGGCATGCTGAACACACTAAGAAAAATAGCTTTTCCATATTTGTAAAGCTCAGAAAAATTCATTGGATCGTCCTCTGCTTTACAAAAAGCTGGGAAGATGTATTTTGACTATTGACTAAGTCAATTCATATGGCTCTTTATTGACAGCAGTCTAGAGAGGGGAGAGAAAGAAACAGGGATAGAATGACATATCTGGAGAAGACTGTACACAGACCAATGTACAATGCAAACTAAAAACAATGCAAAAGCAAGAACTACTTAAACAGAAAGGAATCAAAGCCAAAATGTAACTGCTCAGTGGAAGAGAGCAAAACAATGTGCTTTTGCTTGGAGAGGGCCTCCATCACGTGGCTATGAGAGCACAAACAAAGCAGATTAAAATCCTCACAGTATGGAGCATTGACTGCCTCAGAGACTTAAAAATACATTGACAGGATAAAACACAAGTAGTCATTCATGCTTCGATAACACAAAAGCTGCAGGTTTGCTGGTTGAGCTGAGACAGAGGGTGAGGAGCAGGGGAAGTCCCAGCGTGGCTCCTTGAGCCTTGCACAGGGGAAAGTTTCCTTTGCTCAGCGTTTCCTGTTACCTCAATCTAAACAGAGCCATGGGATTTTTTCCCCTCTGCACAGCCAAGACACGTTGCTGATAACAGGACCAAAGCAACCCCAGGGCTGAGGCACTTCCCAGTCAGCTTATGTACCTCACAGGTCAGAAATGCAGACTTCAAGTTAGATATGTGCTTTGCTGAGCTAAAGCCTGAGTTGCTGTTCCAGGGATGGTGGTACAAGGACTATTTCTTACCTTCAGAGGCAACAGCTGTGGCTAGAACTGACCCAGGAAAAGCTGCTGTAACAGAAGTTGGCACAGAAGTGTAAAGAGCCTGAAGCCCTTTTTTTTATCATAATCTCCAGGCTCTCTACCTAGAATCACAGAATGGTTTGGATTGGAACAGACTTTAAAGATCATCTAGTTCCAACCCCCTGCCACGGGCAGGGACACCTTCCATTACCTCAGGTTGCTCAAAGCCCCGTCCAGCCTGGCCTTGGACACTGCCAGGGAGGGGGCAACCACAGCTTCTCTGGGCAACTTCTTCCAGTGTCTCACCACCCTCACAGTAAAGAATTTCTTCCTTATACCTAATCTAAATCTACCCTCTTTCAGTTTAAAACCATTATCCCTCATGCTATCACTATACCCCCTGATAAAGAGTCCCTCCCCATCTTTCCTGTAGCCCCCTTTAGCTACTGGAAGGCCGCTATAAGGTCTCCCTGGACCCTTCTCCTCTCCAGGCTGAACAACCCCAACTCTCTCAGCCTGTCCTCATGGGGGAGATTCTCCAGCTCCTGATCATCTTTGTGGCCCCTCTCTGGACCCACTCAAGCAGATCCATGTCCTTCTTATACTGGGGGCCCCAGAGCTGGACACAGCACTCCAGGGGAGGGTCTTATGAGAGCAGAGTAGAGGGGGAGAATCACCTCCCTTGACCTGCTGGCCATACTTCTCTTGATGCAGCCCTGGATACAGTTGGCTTTCTGGGCTGTGAGCACCCAGAAAAGCCAACCTTGTTGGCTCATATTCAGTTTTCCATCCACCAGTACCCCCAAGTCCTTCTCCTCAGGGCTGCTCTCAATCCACTTATCTCTCAGCCTGTATTTGTGCTTGGGATTGTCCCAGACCATGTGCAGGACCTTGCACATGGTGTTGTTGAACCTCATGAGGTTTGCACAGGCCCACCTCTCCAGCCTGTTCAGGTCCCTCTGGATGGCAAACCTCAAACACTCCTGAAAAATATGCCTTTCCAGTTATCTGAACGCAATATTTATACAACATCTGGTATTTTGTTAAGAAAATGCTTGCCCATAACACTCTATCTGACCTTTTTATTTTCTCTTGATTTGGTTTTATTTGCTTACTTTTAATTTTTGTTAAAAATACTATTTCACATTTTGCTTTTCATTCTGCAGCTGAACATCACCAGCAACAACCAACAGCAAGTCTCAGTATTTTCTTCTGGGACTCCACCTTCCCTGGTTGTCTCTAGGCTATACTCTGATAGCAATCATAATAATTTTATCCCTTGCTTAGTAACACTAGCTACTGTAGATATAAAAGTAACCACCATGGAGAGATGTTACTGTCTCAAACTCTTAATGGAAGCCTCTGAGAATTACAAATGAGAATATTAAAATTATCTTCCAGAAAAGCTATCAAAATTTGACATAGCCTTTACTTTTTGAGTTTGTTTTTGTAGCAAGTTTTTCTTGCATTTTTAAATATTTAAGTGTTTTAAGAAGTAAAAATGTCAAGATTAGCAATAGCAAAGTATACCTTGACTTTTGCAAGGCTTTTGAAAGGCAGTATTCTTGCATCCAGACTAAAAATAAGAACAATCTGAGTGAACCACAGGGTAGGCTGGGAAACCAGAGGGATGTTCAGGATTAAGGACCAGGTTCAGCAATTCACAGTCCAGCTGGCAACAAGTTAGGGGTGACATTTCTCCAGGGAGACTGCTGGGACCAATGCTATTGAGCATGCTGCCCAGTGACCTAGGCAGTCCTCCCTCAGAGAGTTTGGGGAGGGCAGCAGTGGGTGCTGGCAGTGCTCTGCAGTGGGAAGGTTGGCTGGGCTGGGTTGGCAGGCTGAGGGAAGGGTAATTCCCCCGCTCAGTTCTCCTACACCCCCAGAGTACAGTTCTTCCTGTAATCACACAGATATTGATAGATCAAGCTGTGAACAGTTTTGGAGAGATAAAATACTGAGGGGCTGGTCAAACTGAGTGACAGAATAAGTTTGGATACTGACCCACTGAGAAAAAGGAGAAGTGACTGAAGAGCCAGATGAGGAAAAATTAAAGCCAGGCAGGATTATTCTTTACACTAATCCCTTCCCTCTATCTATTTTTCAGTTCTTCAGTCTGTGTGTAAATCCCCTTGCAGCTGCAAAAACGATGGGATAACAAATTTGTGTTAACCTTGTGACAACCTGGAGGGATGAGGTCAAGCAAGAACACACCTTTAAAGCATCGGGCACTGGAGAGCAGCAATGCAGATGGAGCAGGGGATGCTGCCAACAAACACTTCCTGTTTTGATCCACAGGGTAAACCTACAGCATAGACTCCTGCTCTTATCATGAGAAAGCTCTTCCTTCCTATGTCTCTCTTTCAGCTCAAGAGGTTAAAGCAAGCTTGATCTGCCTGAAAACAAGCAGAAAAAAAGCACAGTCCAAGTTTTTCACTGGCAACAAATCTGCTGCTCCCCAGTGAGGCTAGACATGTCCTGCAGTACTCACCTCACTGTTTGCTCCCCTCTTGCCCAGCAGATTTCTGCTGAGGCTCCTGTGAACCCCCTCTCCTGCACCCCAGTGTTTCTCTTGCATTTTCCCATCAGCTGCAGAGCCAGTTTACACATTCCCACTGAGCCGCCCATTCCTGCTCCTCACGCGTATAGGTCTGCCTGAAAGATCAGATGGGTGAAATGATGAGGATTAGAGATAATCCCGTTAAAACAACTCTGTAAAACAGCCCCATCACCTCCACCCCAGGAAAGCCACCCCTGCTACTCCCAACCCTGATGCCACAACACCACGTCCTGGTTTTCTGCCCTGGAACCACCCACCAAAGCCAAGCCTTTGGACAGAGATTTTGGAATAGAACAAGATTTCCACACAATGCATTTAATCCAAGTTTGCCACTTCAAAAAGTCCCATCATCAAAAGCGTCTTCTTCTCTGCTTTTCTAATTCTGTTTTAGTCCTACCATTTCAAAAAATAAACAGACTTCCTGTTAAGAACCTCACATCAATGCAGCAATCACCATTTTGGGGAGCCTGCACAAGAGTAAAGCTCTTTTCAGTCACCAGAGCTACCAGGAGTCAGCTTTTTCGCCATTCTCTCAAAAGGACAACCAAAGGTCAGGTTTTGCCTCTCATCTTTCCAGTTTCCAGAGGCACCTTCGTTTTTACCCTGTGATCCTAATCCTAGGAAGCTCCCTGGTATATAAAACAATTCAAGTTTCAATAGCACCATTTTTTTCTTCTCAGTGTAATAGATGCTACTGCTGTGATTCATGCATGTCCCAAGCAGCTCAGTCAGTGTATCTGGACATCTGTGTTCTTCAAAACCATGTCTGCAAATCCTAATTCCATCAATATACTTTATGCACCCACTCATTTCTATTTAATTATACTTTGAACCAATAAAAGTCAAAGGTATATCATTCTAGTTTTATCAGACCCATACAGCTCTGAATAATGATACTTTACTAGCAGGGAAATAGTTTCTTCTACAAAAGTACACATAATAATGTCCCAGAGCCTCTTCTGCATTTACACTGAGGTGCTGATTTCTTTCAAAGAATTAAAGAAGCAGAATTACCTGATACAGGATAAGATTTTCCTGATGAATACATTTTTTGGCAAAAATACAGATTTGGGTACAACTATTAGTATTTGCAGACAGGAACATAATTTATTGATTAGTTTCAGCTGAAAAAGCCTGGAGAGAAGGAAAAAGAAATATTGAGAAATTTTTTGATATTTCATTTAATAACTTAGTTTAGAAATGTTTCAGAACATAACACTGAATAATTAAAAAAAAAAAAAGTAAAAATAAATTCGTAACATAACATATTTTTTTTCTTATTTTCCAGTTCAACAAAATAATAATAAATGTTTAATTTTAATTACAGGACAGATCTTAAATCAGAGCTAATCAAGAAGCTAAAATGCCTCCTAGAAAAAGGAGTTGCAAGGCAGTACATTAGAGGAATCTACCAGTCTCAAGAACATGAATTGCCTGAGATTTAGGCATGTTTATATATTGAACCATAAACTCTTATCATCAGTCTAAAGCCAATGTCTAACCAAACCTTAAGACAGAGCTATATTTTTTGTTAACCAGACATATTAGGCAGTTATATGTCAGTTCAACACATTCATCTAACTGCTAAATTTCTTAAAAATAAAAGATAACAACACTATGAAACCTGTTTTTCTACAACAGGACTGAATTTTAATTAGCAACTCCTAAAATACCAGGAATTATTATAATCTTCTATTAGGTTACCTGAATGTTTGCTCAGAAAATGAAACGTTGCTGGTTTTTTCTTCTCATTCAGACTAAATATTTCAGGTTGGAAGCACCAATTAGCAGTGGAGACCATTTAAAGAATTAACACCGAGTCTTTTGCTTGCTCCTAAAGGAATGTTGACTTAGCTCTGGGGTTTTGGTTATCCCTTATTAGAAGCAATTTTTTCAGTTAGACAACAATGGATAAATAACTCAGAACTTATGTGAAAATTTTTTTTCAATAGAAAACAGCTATTTATGAAAGTTCACATGTTTGAAATGTGAATAAAAATAGGGCAAAATAAATACAATAGGGCTAGTGATTGCAAAGAAATCTTGGTGAACAGCTGCCAGCAAAATTGCCAAACTCCCCAGCCACCTGCCTGTGGGTCTGCTGGGAGACCTGCTCTCTGGGACTATCTGCACTATATAATCTGAATCTGAGCAATTGATTTTCCTAAGAAACAATCGTGTTTTGACAGTTTTGCTTAATGAAGCACTTCTCAGGACACAACCTACTTGTGATTCTGTGAACCAGTCTGATAGTCTTCTCTGTGCCAAAAGGGTGTTTTTTGTTGGCTCTTACAGCATGCTTTGCACACCTTACTCCACCAGGACACAGCTTTCAACCAAAGCCACTTCACAGGGCAGCTGCTGCCAGATTTATCCTCAAATGCTGCCTGCCTTTAGCAGCTTAATTATCTTATCACCTTCAGCATCATATAGTTATCTACAGGCACCTGTGGGAAAGAGGCAGTCTTGGGAAAAAGGCATTATCCCTTTTTTCAGGCCTGACCTCAAAACTTTTTCCCAAGCCTGAACATTTGTTATGACACCAATTTCAAACCTTGCAATAACTCCCTGTGATAGAGGAGACAGCAGCCAGAGCTCACACCCTTCCCATGGCCAGGAGGCTTGCAAGCCCTAGAAACCACCTGGTCATATCATCCCTGCCTCCAGTGGTTGCTGAAAAGAGCTCTGTTGTCTGCATCAACCAGCGGGCAAAGGGCTTTGAAAAACTCACTCGGGTAGCATCTGTTGTGATGAAAACACAAGGGCCAGTTCTGCTTCATGTGTGCAGGGTGTGAGCCGCCACCGAGGGCCACCCCAAAAGGGCACACGCACAGTTTGAGGTTGGAACAAGCAGTTGTGGCGATGGGTGAATCCTGCACTTAAGCCAGGCACACACCATGGGAGAGGCTGGAGCTGAAAGTAGCTGCGGCATCCCCTCCCTCCCTTCCCCAGGGCTTGCAGCCGCCCTGCCCCTCGTGTCGCTGTCCTGCACTCTTTTGGGATGCTAGCACATGCTGGGAAAGGCATCTGAGTAGATGAAGCAGGCAGCTTCCACCTTTACAAGAGAAAAAACAGACTACAGTGAGCACCTTTGGGAAAGTTGGGAGGAGTGGGAGACTCTGCAGGCTTTGATCTTTATTTAAAGAGTTAAAGGAACACTAGGGTTTGTCCTAAATGACGCCTTGCTCCATCAGCTTGCTCGTTTCATAAATGACTTGGACAAATCTCCTTAAGGAACGTTCCACAAACTCAGAACTGATATAAACTCTACCTGTATAGTGTGAGATCAAAGTAAGAATTTCTAAATCAAATTTCCGTTAAGATTTTATTGGTATATTTCTACTTCACTCACACAGGAATATGTTGTAGACAATCAAAGCAAAACAGATCCAGGCAGCATACCTGAATGAAAGACAGAAGTACACATGAACCAGGATGATATTGGTATGATATTAACACAGAGTTGACATCATATTGATATGTCACCACCTTGCA
This sequence comes from Athene noctua, assembly GCF_965140245.1. NCBI lineage: Eukaryota > Metazoa > Chordata > Aves > Strigiformes > Strigidae > Athene > Athene noctua. The sequence goes on along the minus strand of NC_134077.1, from coordinate 21,214,489 downwards.
TCACTAAATAGAGTGAGAAAGGGGTTTTATTTGCATTAAAGTTAATAATTTTGTCTTTTTTTTAAAAAAATGTTTTGCCAGTTTTCCAGCAAATAGTCTTTGCAGCCAGTACTGCAAGCAAATTCCATTTCTTGGAAAACAAAGTAGTATGAATGGGTCATACAAAAACACATAGCCCAACTTCATGCTCTCAGTTGCTCTTCAAAGGGGAAGCAACCTGGCAAGCTCCTGCACTTCAGCAAGTGGACATCACAAAAGGAATTTTTATTCCCTTGTTATTTCTGCTGAAGAACAAAATAAATGCTAAGGATGAATGAATGCTATAACCCAGGTCCTAATCCTGTAAATATTTCTGTTTATTTTTTATTTTACATGTACAGTGCTCAGTAATATTATATAAAGCATGTTTCCTTTGGCTGCAGCAAAGATAAACAAAGCTTGCAGCAATCCTCTACCCCAAGTTTGTGGTACTCAGAATGCTAATGGCTTCTCAGAAGCCTTTTCTGTTCATGTTCAAACAGACTTCTAGAAAAAGCTATTCCTTTGGCACAGCCATTGATCACAGACTGATCCAAGCTTTTGTGGACCTTGGTCTCCCATTCCTCTTTAAACATCCCATAAAATTCCAAGGAGAAAGAAACCTTATTTGAAACTCTGCCCATCAGACCCTCAGACAAAAATAATATTTTTTTTCAGTTTCTACATTCTCTGTATGTTTCTCAAAGCCTATACTGACACTTAGTAGTGAAGTGTTATGTCATACATTTTCCTTGAGAGTCTTTTAACTTCCCTTATATCTTCAAGTAAATAAAATTCCTATTTTGAGCTTGTGTCTTTGCTTTGATAGATAGTATCCCTGGTTATTTGCCTTCCTCACAGTCAGTGTTAGCAAGCAGTTCATGCTGACATGTTGACCACACACTCCTTACCAGATAAATTGCTCTTTCATGAAGGATTTCTAACTGCTTAGAACTTTGTCCAGCAAAAGTCATAGTAAACCGGAGAGAAATCTTATTCTTCATATGTGATGCCAACTTTATACAACTATTAGAGAAGAAGGACATTGGTATTTTACTTGATCTTACGAACTCCTGGCAACTTCCGACTCTGAAGCATGACAAAAGGCTTGCAAGTACTCTCAGATGTTGGTATAAAACCATTATAATTCTATGTATAGTTGATTCTTCACAGGGGATAAGAAGGACCATATGATGTCATGCCCACCAGAACCTTGTTGTAAACCTGTAGTATGGCCTCCAGTGCAGGAACTAAGATTTCTCTTACAGGAACTAAGATTGCTCTAGCACTGCACTACTGTCCTATGTCCAAAATGTCTTCCAGAAATGTCAGGACAAAAGAAAATACTCTTCCCCTCATGCTGGTTGCAATTATTTCTTTACTCAAAAGCACAGAAGAGAGGTGAACTTAATTAATCATATGGGCTCTGCTGTATAGCACATGGAGACTTTTTTCATTACTTCTCCCCTCCCTTTTTTAAGACACCTGTCTAACAGTCTTTTCTGACAATTCAGAAAACCTCTAAATTTTTAGTACAGATAAGCACCATGTTTACAGCAGGTTCTGAGGACATGTATTGTCAGATGATATTATCAGAAAGAGCAGCCCTTATGCAAGCACAGGGCACAATGTAGCCTCAGCCAAAAGTAGCTTCTGCTAGTAGCCGGAAGACCTCATTTGTCCTTTGCTCCTCTGTTTCCACTGTTCATTTTGATCACTAAATGAATTTTGAATCAGTTACTCAATGGTTGTGAATATGCTCATATGTCATAACTAAAATATCCTTGTAGTCTGAAATTGTTCACATGTGGTCATAAACTGAGTTATGCTTCACATGCAGCAGGAATAACATGGCAAACAAAAATTTGTTTATCCAAAAAATCTTAAACCCAGTCTACCCAGAACAAAACATTATTTTTCAAGCAAGGATTTACATGAAATGCTCTAGAACTAGATTTGGAGAACATTTTCCAGTTAAGATCAAAACTAGGGAAGCAGTTACAAGAATCATGGTCTTCTAGAACAAAAGTATCTGTTACAGCTGTCCGGTCAACTGGCCTACAGACAGCTCTCCCTCAACAAATGGGTAGAAAATATATTGTCATTTTCCTTAAGACATTTGACGACGAAAGTTTTCATGCCATAACACTAGTGAAAATTGTCTTAGCATGGAAATGAAGGGTGGCATCTTGCACTATTTGGCAGCATGGGCTGAATGGTATGTTACGAAGTACCAGCTATGGAGACCTGCCCAGATCTGGGAGATCTGGCTACCCCCATCATGGTCTACCCAGGAGACATGGAGCTAGGAGTTCCCCTTTCATGTTTTTAATGAGAGAAAGAAAATCAGGTCACGTGTTTTTTTTTTTTTTTTCAAAAATGACTTTTTTCCATGGAACTTCCCTATATTTCAGAGCTGCATTTTTCGGGGGGGTGGAGAGGGAATACTACCACAGAAAAATTCCCTGCTTTGCTAATAAATCATATCCAAGTAATGTGTGATCCCACGACAGATGTATCAGCTTCAGAAAAGAACGTGTGAAGATATCATGTTGCTCAACTATTTTAAGACTTCCAGTATTACAAAGACATCCTACTTATAAAAAAGCATGTGCAGACACAGCCTCACTTTTGCAACGGAGCCCACATCTAAAGACAAAGCTCAACCAAAGAGCACAAATATAAAAACAACCCGAATGATTTCAAATAGATTCTACACTAAAGACCTGATCTTATTTGTACCAGTGTGAGTACACTGAAATCAAATGTCAAATGAGGAGATGCAGAACTGGACCATAGAAATCCTGTCTCTCACAATATATTATTTTCTTGTGCTTAAATACTATACTCTTCTGGTAGGCAATACACAAGCAGAGCTAATTTTATGTGGGAGTGGCTGCTATTATATTCTCTGATATATAACAGAGACTAACATAGAAGCTCAGCTGACAGGCAGAACAGGTTTCAGTATGCTGTTCCAGACCTTTCTGCTACAAAGTTATTTTTCTGTGAAACAAGGGAAAAACACAAAGGAACCGAGTTCTTCTGTCATGTGATTTCATCTGTCAATCTTGTCATAAAACATGATCTCCGTGTTCACTTTTAGAACTTTTGCCAAAAGCCTGAAGATCTTACAGTCCTTCTGAAAGAGTGCGAGAATCTATTTACCAAATGTTTTCTGCAGGATAGGGCTTCAGATTTTACCCAGAAGGATAATCTTTATTGTGGGTGACCATACTTGCTGAAGGCAGGTCACACAGGGCAACACAGAGATGAGCAATGTGTCAAGTTAGACTATAGTCTTGAGCAATTCCTGACTACAGAATACTTCTAAGATTCGGTACAGCTCATTGTGCTATACAGTGTTGCCCAAAGCTCCCAGTCATTTGGGCATAAACCCTTTATCCATAAAGTGTCGGTTCCAAGCATGTTCCCATGGACATGCTGTCCTGGGACAAGAGAAGTGATGCATTCTGAGCAGTGTCCGACTGTTGATTTCTCATCATAAAGATGGCCAAGCCCATACACCTTGTGCTTGGGTTTGGACTAGGAATGTTTGTAACACAAACTGTGGTAGTTGCAGACCAGGTGTGCCCATGCTCCAAGCCTGAAAAGGCTAATGTAACCATGTTGTCATAAGACCAAGACAATATACTCTGTCATTGCATCTCACCTGTCTCAGCAGGTTTAATTAACTTGTCCTCAAGTGCAGTACTGACATGGTCTGTACTGGCTTCCTTTAGTAACCAGTGGACATAAGCATCCCACAGGTCCCAGACCCTGCTTCTGCTGGTCCTCTCACGGCCTCACTTCACACCCACCCTCTGCATTTCCCGGCCAGGCAGGTAACACCAGTTTGGCATTCACCCTACAACACCCTGTGGACTCTTTATAATTTGTTCTAGCTCTATGAGGCAGTTTACCAGGCTGTCTGGAAAAGCATGAAGGGGAAGTCAGTTCCTGGGGTGATGTGGACACACAGCAAAGGGAGGACGTTGCTGGTGACTGCCTTCTTCCCATCAGCTCTGAGGCAGTCACTGGATGAGGTCTTTGCCTCCCTGCTGACCATGGGTCCCATGACCTGTCCCCTGGCAGCCAGCACAATGAAGAGAGGAACTGGGACACAGCCACAGCACACACAGCAACCTCTGAAGCATGGCAGCAACAAGCAAGCACACAAGGAAGAAGCTTTCCACTTGCAAGAGGGAAGTCAAAACTGGGGAAGGTGGTGTCACCTCTGCTTGCCCTTCAACATAAGGCAGAAAGCGACAGGCTCAGGTGTCTTCCATTTCAGGACTTATTTCACTTGCCTTCATTGCAATTTGGTTAACAATCAACTGCAAGTTCACTTTTTCTGTGAACTGGAGGAATAGGAATTTCAGGTCAGTACCTACATGAGCTTTATATAGTCAAATATTTATTCATAGTTTATGAAAGAAAGCCAAGGTGCCACACATGTTCACAATGCATTTCAGCCTTACTAAGGCGAAGCTAAGATGCAATTGCGCTATCCATATTTTTCCCTTCCATTTTCTAGATTTATAAAATAGAAGACCTGTAAACCACACTCAAGTATCTAGGCTATTTGTTTGTAAAACACCAACCCTAAAATTTCATTCAGTTACCATGTATTGAACCCAGGAACATGCATCTGAATAAAGCATATCTTTTCTGGCTGAAGCTTACTTCGTATAAAAATGGACAGTATTGTTTTAAAGGAATTAAATTTTCCTTTCACTTTCTTCATTTATTCTACTACTATTTGCTTTCCATGAAAAAAAAAAAAAAAAAAAAAAAAAAGCATGTAACATTCACGCAAATGAAAATGTCTTCAAGATCCTTAAAAAATTTAAATAAATCACTTCTCAGCCCTTTTTTTCTAAGAGACTGATTTATTTTAAGTTGTTCACTGACAGGCTGTCCCTTCAGCCCTCAAATGGCTTTTGTAGCTGTTGTCATCACCATCTTCGAATTTATTCTGCAATTAAGAATGAGCTGGCAGTGTGCCTGGGTGGCCAAGAAAGCCAACGGCATCCCGGCTTGTATTAGAAATAGTGTGACCAGCAGAAGTAGGGAGGTGACAGTCCCCCTGTGCTCTGCACTGGTGAGGCCACACCTGGAGTGTTGTGTCCAGTTTTGGGCACCTCAATACGAGAGAGATCTCGAGGTGCTGGAGCGAGTGCAGAGGAGGGCAACGAAGCTGGTGAAGGGCCTGGAGAATAAATCCTATGAGGAGAGATTGAAGGAGATGGGACTGTTTAGTGTGAGGAGAAGGCTGAGGGGAGACCTCATCACTCTCTATGACTACCTGAAAGGACATTGTAGAGAGGTTGGTGCTGATCTCTTCTCACAGGTGATTAGTGACAGAACAAGGGGGAATGGCTTTAAACTGCAACAGGGGAGGTTCAGACTGGACATTAGGAAAAAAATTTTCCCAGAAAGAGTGGTCAGACAGTGGAATAGGCTGCCCAGGGAGGTGGTGGAGTCACCATCCCTGGATGTGTTTAAGGGTCGTTTAGATGAGATGTTGGGGGATATGGTGTAGGGGAGAATTTTTCAGAGTCTGGCTGACGGTTGGACTTGATTATCCCAAGAGTCTTTTCCAACCTGAATGATTCTGTGATTCTGTTAGGTGGACTCTGGATGTGCATACTACATTGCAGCATTGGTGCTCCTTCTCCTTTCCCTCCTTGTCTTCATTGCTCCTCTGATTATAGCATCAGCCACCCTTACCTCAGGGTTGAGGTAGGAGGGTGTAGCAAGGGACAGACCAGCCCCTACAGCCTTTTCAGACTCACTGCTTTGGATTTCCTATTCAAAAAGGTACAGCCTTCCTTGCCTGGTTGTGAAGAGACAAACTTATATTAGCAAAACTGTGTGTAAATAGACATCCTGATTCCTCCCTCCAGCTCCTTTGTCCTCATCATTGATAAAAACTGCTAATCTTCATAACATAAAAGCACCGCTAATTACAGTATGAGAATATTTGCATCTGGATCGTTGATGAAAATGCAAGGCTTGGTGATAATCTAGGACATGGAACATGCTAAAAATACTTCCATTTGGTGAGATTTCCTTTTTGGTTCAACTTTTAATCCATGTAGTACTTGCTTTACTAATATCATAGTGTGCTAGTTTTAAATTAGAACATTATGCAGTATTCATACTGTCATTGTTTTTCTATACTTTTTAATGAAACAGAGTCAGATTAGGTTTTCTTGACACAATTAAGTTCTTCTGAAATCATGGTTAATTCCATTAAATACGTTCCCTATTCTTTAATCTCTTTACCATTGAACCCCCATATTTCCTTTTTCTTTCCTTGCAAGGGATGACAGGACAATAGAGTTATAAGTTACACTGGACATTACATTTGACTTTTTAAAATTTTAGTACCCCTTTAGACTTCCAGTATATAGTAGCTCAACAGTTACTAAGAGGTGCATGACTTCTTCATAACTATAAAGAACATTTTACACCAGTCAAGTAAAGACCAACCAAGCCAAAATTTTCAAGATTCCTGTCCTAATTTATCCAGAATGGCCTATTTTGAATAAAGGAAAAAGAAATCATTTTCTAACACACATCCTTCAGACATCCTCACTTGGTGCCAATAAATTGTAAGGCAGTTTTCTACCTCTTTATGACCTGAATACTTCATCCTAATTCTTTCCAAACAAGACAAAAATACCAAAAACACAAAACACAAGAGAAAAGGAAAAATAATATATGATTTTCCTATTTTCTTCACAGATGCTGATTCTTCAGCCACTTATAAATTGAGTGAATTAATACAGAAAAAAAATATCATGTCAACAAGTTATGATTCTCTTTTTACTGAAATACAAAGCAACTTCACTGAGGTTGAGCTGTGAAAGTAAAAGGTGCAAACAAGTTCACAAGAATTCAGCCCTAAGTTTAAACTTGCCATACATACTCCTCTTATTATTCTCTCTTTGCACAAACATCCAATGAAGAAAGGGGCTTTGTTTGCACAAGCACTTGTGGAAATAAAACTTTGGACTTAGCACATAGCTCATTGGAAAAATTTCTTTCCCACATGGAAGTGGGAATAGTTTCTTTAATAAAGCTACAAACTTAAACCTGCTAGCAAGCTGAGATGCAATTAGGATTTATGGTTGTCATCAGCACTGGCCCAAACCAAGTCTCTTCAAGGGAAGAGAGTCTCTTTGGGGGAGATAGTTAGTTTCATTGTGAGTTCATTGTGTTACCAGCCACAAAAGCATGTAAAACTATAATAAGGTTTAAGTTCAGTGGATCACATTTTACTACAGCTATCTAGGTATATCACCTGTTGCTAGAACCACACACATATTACATCCAAAATGTATTGAGATACATGGACAAACAGGAAAGAATTATACAAAATTACAGTAATCCATGTTGTGTGTTTATTATGTATATGGAATAAGACTTGTTACCTTTGAGACCATGATCACTTGAACTCTTTCTGCAAAATCTTCAATAAGAGCACTGGAACCAATGCATTTCTGTGAGATACAATTCTATGCAAAACAGCTACCTAGTACAATGCACAACAGCAGACAAAATTTTTTGTCATCAAATAAGACAGATAAGGATCTGAACACACCTTACACAGATGTAATTACTTCATAAGATGAACAGATTCATTCTAAAACTCACCCTACCTGTACTATCTCAGGAGTCCAAACTTCATGCAGGCCACTCCTCCACCAATCCCCAAACAAAATAGTTTCTTGTGCTTTAACACTCCCCTTCCTTGCACAGAGGGTGCGTGCAACCTCTGCAAGCCATTCCTGTGCAGGCAAGGACTGTCCTCCCCAGGGCAGCCTGTGTTCTGTTTGCATGGGTCTGCAGTGGATGAGCCATACCTGAGCTGCCCTTTTTTTCATCCAGGGAACTCCAGCAGCACAGACTGTGCAAGCCTTTGTCATTCAGAACACAAACATAGCATCCAAGGATCTTCTCTGCCACCAATAGCTCCACAGAGACCTTTTACCCAGCTCAGTGCTTCCATATCTACAGCTCCAGCTATAGTCATAGACATGTGGAAGCTCCATATTGGCATCTCTGATCACTGTAAAGACCATCATCTGTAATCACAGCTCAAAACTGTTGCAGCTGCATAGTGCAAGTTGCTGAACTGGTGTAAACTCACTCTTGCCATTGTGAATTTGTTCCAAAACATCTGGAGTGATAACTTTGCCCCAAAACACCTTGCCAGGTCAGGTATAACTTCTATTCCCACGCCAGCAACCAGCCAGCACAGCCTGCATTATGCACACTTGATAACACAATGGCAATGCAGTTGTGTGCTTACTCCTGTTTCAGATCCCAAGCTGCCATGCACTCAGAAACACACAGGTTATTATAAACAAACATTGAACTACTGGCACTCCCCAAGCTGCTGTAAAACTACAACCTTTTTCCTTACTGTGGGTCCACGACTCTAGAACATGTGTTCCACCTGATTTCTCTCATTCCACTGCTGACATCAACAAAGTATCCATGAGAATTAAAAACAGCAAGATTTTTTCCATTTAATGGGGCCCTTTGAACACCATATAGTTTCTCAGTTGTGTGTAACATCTCAGTCCACAACACCATTTGAAAATATGGCAGAAGTGAGATTAACTGCAAGTTCTTTCACCGGCTAGATTAATTCCACGTTCATTTCCACTGGAAAAATTGTGAATGGGCAAAAAACAAAAGGAGAAATCCTTAAAAAAAATTACTCACAGATAAATACTCCCATTCCCCACCCTGCAGTGGGAAAAAATAGGAAAAGAAAAAGAAACAAGTTATTTCCCCTTTTCTTACCACCTACCTCGCACTTTCCATACACATTTTCTCTTCTTTCTCTCTACATTGCCCTCCAGATTAAAATAATCTTTAAATGTTTTCCTTCCCAATTTTTGGACATTTTTGTTTAGTAGGGCTGAAGAAAAAAATTAAAAAGGCAATGAAATCCATTCACAGAATCCAAAAAACCTTGCAAATTAAAACTCTTTTAGACAAGCTATTTTTCTTCTTATTTTCTAGAAGGACAGAGTAGTCTTCCAAGCAAAATAGAAAATAGCTTTTTTTTAAGTCTCACACAACTAGGCTTATTCTTTCAACAACTCAGAAAAAAAAAAAAAAAAAAAAAAAAAGTTCTGCAAGTTACAGAAAGAGGCTTTGATCTCAGCTTTGTTTAAATAAATAGGACTTTGGAAAAAGTTCTTCTAAGGCAGAATTACTATAGGCAATCAAGCATAAGAGACAGTATTTAGGTTATATAGATAACAAATATTTTACCAGCGACTTGCATTGGACAAGACTTAAGCACTGAAAAAAAGCCCTTCTATTAATCGTAGAATCATAGGATTGTAGAATGATTTGTGTCAGAAGGGACCTTAACGATCTTCTTGTTCCAACCCCCTGCCATGGGCAGGGACACCTTCCACTAGCCCAGGTTGCTCAAAGCCCCGTCCAGCCTGGCCTTGGACACTGCCAGGGAGGGGGCAGCCACAGCTTCTCTGGGAAACCTGTGCCAGGGCCTCAGCACCCTCACAGTGAAGAATTTCTTCCTTCCATCTAATCTAAAATCTACCTGCTTTCAGTTTAAAAACATTATCCCTCGTGCTATCAGTACACACCCTTGTAAAAAGTCCCTTTCCCACCTTTCTTGAAGGCCCCCCTTAAGTACTGGAAGGCCGCTATAAGGTCTTCCTGGAGCCTTCTCTTCTCCAGGATGAACAACCCCAACTCTCTCAGCCTGTCCTCATGGGGGAGGTGCTCCAGCTCCTGATCATCTTCCTGACCTTCCTGTGGACCTGCTCAAGCAGATCCATGTCCTTCTTGTGTTGGGGACCCCAGAGCTGGACACAAGACTCCAGGCAGGGTCATGAGAGTGGAGTAGAGGGGAAATAATCTATTCAATAGCTAAAATAATCTGAAGTTATTCTTGTTTGGGTTAGAGATGTCTGGGATGTGTCATGTCTGCTGACCATTGTTTCAGATATCCCAATTGCCATGAAAACCCACTGCTCTGCCACCCAATTCCGAGTTGCTCAGGTGGACTACATGGTGGCCTCAGTCAACTGCAGACATTTCAGTTCCTTTATAACCAGGGTATCTTTTCTCTGCAGACACCTTTACCGCTGTTTCTCTGGCAAATTGCTTTTCCAGTTGTAAGAATTTTGCACCAGTAATTTCAATTAGAAACTGACAAATTCTGCCCTTCTCCCCTTTTCTCTGTTTTCCTCCACTTCCTTACATACCTCCCATGAGAAATTTTGTTTGCTCAGGGACTCACAGTCAGTGAGAATAGCAGGGAGTGCCTGGAGAATTTAGTCATCTCTTATTTTTATTTGAAGAGAAGAAGATAGTGGGCATAATCAAGGAAGGAGACAAGACATAGTTGCTAGGATGGATGGAGTTTGTTTTCAAAACTTTTAAAGGCTGTATATTTTCAGAAGACCATGTGAGAATTAGCCAAAATCCAAAAGTAAGTAATGCTCATTATGTCATTACAAACCATGCATATGTATCTAGTTTTATTCTTTAATAAAAGAAAAGTTAATTCGATGTTGACATGTACCAGACATTTTCAGAATGAACTATGAAGGCAGAGGAGGTTGCTGCTAACACCAATATCTCTATGAATGTGAAATGTCCTTATGGCCTAACAGCAGCCAATTCTTGCTACTCCTTACCATCAAAGTTTTGAATACAGTTTGATAAAAGGTCAAATACTTTATAAAATATTTATTAAAATAATTATAAAAACTATTTATTTATTAAAAATATTTATAAAATATTTATTTATACAAAAATAAATTGATTCTTCAAGAAACTCCACAAATGTAGAATTAAGATTATCCTATGTGTTTTACAGTTTTCCATTATACCAGTCACTGTTGTAAATGATACCAGAAAAAAATCAAAAATTGCTAATAACACGAACTTCAAAGTTATGATATTTCTGTGTATCTGTTCTTTATTTACCTACTGATACAGCCACTTCTCTTCAGACATAAGTTTTTGCCAAATTTGTAAGATTTGGTACAGGCTAAAAATAGACATTCATGGACATAGCGCTCACAGATCAGCTTTCATGTTAAGCAGTGGCCCAGAGAGCACAGTGCCATTCAATGCCTTAAGGAAAGTTTCAAAAATTCATTAACTGCTCTTCAGAAACATTTCTGACACACACGTCATTTTTGGCTCTGTTGCCAAAGTTCTCATGCTTTTAGGAACCAGATTTATACATTTTGACCACCCAGGAATGATTCCAATGAATATTCATCTGGTGAGACAGGTGATCCAGCCACAAAGATTGTTAAAAGAAGGAGTGCTAGCTAAGGGACATCATATAGCATCCAGGGTTTTCATACCAATAACAGCACATTGATCCTGAAAATGTGACATCTCTCTGTTTGTGCAAATACTTGTTGTTCTTCATCCAAGATCATTTCAGTTCTGTCTTCTGTGTCCCACCACCAGAGCTGGTGAAACCAAAGGGTGAGCAGTGTAAAAGAGTATGAAGAGCCCTGTCTGCGAAGGCAGAAAAGGTAAAGAGCTTGAAATGATCCTCACAGCTGTCAGTGGCCTCCAGTCAAGGGAAAAAAGCTTTGCATTAACCTATGAACACTTGACCACATGAGTCTGGCAAAGCTCCAGGCAGAGAAGAGAATGACCACAACCCCTCCAGAGGTCTGTTGCACCAGAAGAACAGGACATTTGCTCTGTGACTCTTGGTATCACTGTGCCAGCTGTGTCCTTTCCACACTACAGGGAATCTGGTGACTTTGACTCCATGGCTTTAAACCTGGGAAATGGCAAACTATGCCTGTGTTGATCGAACTGTACCTCTCCCAGTTACACATACAGCCTTAGTGATAGCAGCACTAGAAGGCTGTATTTTAATAAGGTGAAAGTGAAATTATGCTAATTTTCCTTAATAATAATTAAGATGGAAAAATCAGGGCACATTTGATTAACAAGGAGGAAGCCAAGCCACTTTGATGTTTAAACATAATTAGGCCAAAAAAGATCATTAGCCGGGTTAAAAAAAAAAAAAAAAAAAAAGAGCAGGAACTTGGGAACTTGGCACTTTATAGTTGACTATGTGTTTTGGGTTCCTGCAAACACTGTTGAACACTAATGAGCCTGTGAAGAAAGAGCTTGTGTTCACTTCCATAGCCATTGCAGCCAGGAGCTACACCAAGGAAGAAGTCTAAACCGAATAAAACTGCTACAGGCACCAAGACACCATGCCAGGATGAAAGCCATGAAATCGCTGTCATATTGGCCACATTAAATCAGTAATCAAATTAAGTCATACAGAGATCCACTGGCAGCACTGTAACTTTTTCTCTCTGTTGCTGCTGTTTTGTGTGCCACTGCTACAGAAAGAAGAGGCACATTGGACTCATTCAAGCTGCTGGTGGGCTTGGAGAGAAGACCAGAAGAAACAAATCAGTGGGAGGCAAGGATGTACAGATAGATGCCTAGGTAAACACGTTGTATCACCCAGCCAGCCAGAGGATACAAAAATCAATTCTGATTAAATAAGGTTAAAAACAGAAAGAAAGAAGATAATGTTGGGAGAATCTGGCAGTTTTTCTACACCAGCAAACACACTCCTTTCAAGGCTGCAGGGTCTAGGGCTTGTTGAAGTGACAGGCAGCTGCTGATGTGATGTTACAGGGGCTGCTACAGCAGGAGAGGTGCTGCAGAAGCTCCTAGAGGAAGAAGCAAATAACTGGAAGTAAACGTATTCCAGTCTCACCATATTTAAGAGAAAAAAAAGTTACACAAAGAATCAAGGGACTGTTTCTTTTAACAGATGGTTTTGCTGAAATATCCTACCAGTCTGCATCTTTTAAATTGGAGGTACCGTTTGGATTATAGGAAAAGTTAGCATTCCAAAAGGCAAGCCTGTCTCAGATGAAAGCTGAAGTCAATTACTTGCAAACCTTTGCCACACCTTTTAACTTGGGCTTAGTCTCCCCTTGACTGGTACAGCAGATGGAGATGATATAGCAATTAGGTCCAAAAACATTAATGAAAATAAACAAAACTCCACCTTCTGTTGACAAATCACTCCTGTGAATCAAACTATGTCCATTCAATCCAGTTTTTGATTTGGTCACAGTATCACCTGAAAAAGTTCAGGTGATACTGTGGCCAAAGATTGAATGGGTCCTTGCTTTTCCCTGCTAAGTCATTCTCCAAAAGTGGCACATTCAAGTGAAATCCGTTGCCTTCTTCACCCATGAGCTCTTGGGCCACCTAGGGAGTCACAACATCTTACAGAGTAAGCAAAGCTATCACCAAGTTTTCTGGGGCATTTTTGAGAAGTTTTGTTTTGTTTTACTTTGTTTTTAATTTTCTCTAATTTATTTTACAAAACAACATTTGGTTTAACGCCACCACTTGAAAACTACTTCATTAAAGTATTACATGTAAGGATAGCGCAGAATGGTGTTCACATGTGCTCGTGGAGTGCTTTCAGCAAATCATCTCTCAGCTCCAAACCCATGGGCAGGCAGGAGGGGAAGAGCTGCTCTGGGTACCTAGTACTGCAAAGATCCCCACAAAACTTCCAGGTGACACAACAGATCTGTCCTGGTGGCAGATGTCTTCAGCTTTCTCATGTCAGAGGGAACAGAGGGAAACAACCACTTCAAACCAGAGCATGACCTCAACAGTCAACAACAAAAACTTCTGCCAAAGCCTTTCCTTAAAATTTCCAACACAAAACACAGGCTCTCATAAGGAAAAAAAAAAAAAAAAACCAAACAAACAAAAAAAAAAAAAAAAAAAACCAAAAACACCAACCCACCCAAAAAAACCCTTGGAAATGTAAATACTTCCATTAAAAATGAAAGCATCTAGTGTAACTGAGCAATAGAGGCAAATAATTTGTTTAAATAAAAATATTTTTCTTTTAAAAAATGAAAATTCTGAAGATTTCTAATAATTATTAATATATAAATACAATATGTAGTAACCTAATCTTTGTGACCCTTTTTTTCCTGTGAAGAGAGGAGGCAAAGTTTTAGATTTCATTTACCTTCATTTAGTAAACCTAGGACCTACTTAAACAGAGTTCATCTTCCTTGCATACAAGGATAAGTTTAAAGTAGCTCAACTAACTGCTTTTAAATTTAGATATCCATAAGAAGTCCAGCCATTGTACCAGTCAGGCACCTCTTCCCTCCCCAGCCTGGTGCCTGAGCTAAGCACCGGCACTGCTCTAGCAGTGATAAGTGGCAACCAGTTACTTTCAAAGGGGAAAGTTATTTTTAGAGCCTGGTTGTGCTTGCCAGTTGCATGAGGTCCTAATTCTCTATCCCTTATTGCCCTTTTGCAAGTGCAGGTTTCAGCTGTTGTCTCGAACTGGAGGCAGGCCAGCCAAACAGCTGGGTACAAACTGAGGTCAGACCAGCTCCATGCTCTGTCTCCAGCAGTGCAACAGGCGACACCAGTCATGCGTGCAAACCCTGTTTCTCTCTTTGTTCCATTCTCCCACACCTTCTTCCAGCACCCTCAGGTGGTAGAGGTTACATCCCTCTTTTTGTGTCCCATAGAACTTTAAGTATCTTTTTCCAGAACTATTACTCAAGAAATGGTCTAATCTGTAGTTGAATATGCTGATGCCATCTGCTTCTACAGTCTCCTGCAATTCACAAGCTCGCTACCCACAGAGTGGAGCGCTTTTATCCAATTTAAACTGATCTATCAATTTCAACAAGTACCTCTAGTCCCAGTACTGGGGTCTTTAGTTCTTCCTTAGACTTGCCCACTTCATTTATGATTTTGTAGACTTCAGACACAGCCCTGTAGCTTCTTTCTCTCCAAGATGAAGAGTCTTTTTAATATCCAGCATTTTAGTATCTCTTTACAAAATATTGATCTTATTGTGGTGTGGAGACCCGAATTTGACACAGCATTTAAGATGTGCAGACACCAAGTAAAATGGTGTCTTTTTTCTTGTTCTCATCACCCTTGTAAGGCTGACCAATATTTTGTTAGGTGTTTTGGCTGCTGCTGCTATTGAAAGATAACTGCAGAGAGCCCTCAATAATGATTCCAAGATCTCTTTCCAAGTTCAACATCAGTTAGGCATGGTTAAGATTGTTCTTCCCTATGTGCATGATCTTATATTTATCTACTCTGAAACCCATCTACAACCTTTTGCTTGCTCACTCAGTTTTTCAAAGTTCATTTGGAGTCCAATTTCATTAGCACATTTGCTTTCCTGCAAGAGTTTAGTATCACCTGCAAACATGGAGGCTTAACTGTTCACTCCTTTACTCCGCTGATGCTGTTGCAAAAAATTTGTCCCTGGAAGCTCTGCTGCTGATTCTTCTCCATGATGGAAATTGAATATTCAGTCCTGTCTTTTGCTGATCAGATCTTCTAGTGGAAAGGAAGACTTTTCTCTCCAGATAAAATAGCATCCATTCATACTTATGTTCTTTACTGGTCACTATGATACTCGGTAATCATCAAAGTCTGGCCATGGAAAATGCTCATTGAGAGTGTTACAGTCTTAACCAGAGAGCTGACTAGTACAGAAATAAAAGAACTGGAAGGAGATGATGTGCATTAAATCTTTTACTATAAATAAACCAGCCAGTAAGGAGCTATGAATTATAATTTTTCTGATTTGTGCAAACTCATTTGCTTAACACCACTTCTTAACCTTGCATGAAGCACTCTTACAACAGCCATTTACAAGAGGCCACATAAAGAAAAGAAATGCTTTGTGATTGCAAGTAGAAAATGCCTTTGGTGTTCACCACTTCCTCAGTTATAATAAAAACATAATTTAAAGGAATATTATCCAATAATAGAATTAGTAGTTGGACAGGTTTTTATTGGTTTCACTTGTACTACTTGTACCAAGATAACATCCCCAGGGCAATCAGAAAACAGGGTGAAACCTTCCTGACACTGTGTCCCACAGTCCCAAGAGTGCCCTGCTCAGAAAACTACTTTACATGATGCTCTAATCCACAGGGATCCTTCTCCTGCAGTGCCCTAACAACGTAGCACATCCCTGTTACATACTTGGGCATCTTGTATAAAAACAAGATTGTTTTGTTTCTACAGCCTGCAAGACAGCTCAGAGAAGGGCTGGCAAGAGAATATATCCACAGAAATATTTTCCATACATTTAAAAAGCCATGTGAGGGCATTTTCCCCTCATATCCTCTGTCTGTCTTTCCTCTTTCTCTCCATATAGTTTTGCTGTCATTGTGCTGTTAATGATAAAAGTGGAATAAAGGCCTTGCAGAGGAGTTTGAGGTGGTGTTACTGCAGCACTACTATTCTACAAGGTGTTTTGTTTTCTGCAGTAAACCAGAATGGTGTTGTTTCAGTAGTGCTGGGATAGTGTAACTGGGAATACAAACTTGCATTTAACTAGGCAGTTAAAGCAGGGATATTTTGTTAAATGTCCCAAATAGTATGTGAGTATGTAACACTGCATGGTGACTTTTTCCAAGGACCATCCCACGACAAGCCATATCACACAAACTGGAGCAGCAGCAGCATGACCACAGCACTTGTGTATCTATCCCATGACAGGTTGTAGGTTCATAACTAAATCCTCATTATTAATGAATCTCTGAACTCTCAACAGCCTCGCTTGCACTGCCCTGGCATCTATGCTGTCTCCCAGACCAGCAGGATTGAAGAACAACACACTTTCCATTTCAGGGATAGTTTATAGCACCTAATCCTGAGCAGAAACACAGGACTGCCCAGTAGTGCCAGAAAGAAAATTGCGCCTGATAATAGGTATGTGACATCCTCACCTGCTTTCCAGGGTAATCCTTGAACTTTTGGCTGCCTTTGTGTCCTACTGGGGCAGAAAGCTTTAAAAAAAAAAAAAAAACAAACACCAAAACACTGAGCTGCTCAAGCAAGAAGCCCTTTCAGATAAGGGGGCTACAGCAGGGGACAAAGAGCACAGGGTGAATTCTGTTCCTGACTGCCATGGTTTGAGCACTGCATCTTCCACTCAACTGCACAGTACTTTTGAGCAGCAGTGGTGAGAGGAGCTCAGACTGTTGACATTTGAAAGTGTGTCCAGAAAACTGCACATCTGCAGTAAGCAAACTTCCGCTTCATGTTTGTAAATTTAGAGTAAAAAAAAGGTCAGCCAGGTTTCAGCCTGGCCATGCAGATCTGATCTACTGTTCAAAGCATTAATAAAGGCAATTGGTAGAAACAGTCAGAATAATTTTCTAATTTCCTTGGTGTCTGCTTCATATAGCAGAGAGACAAATTAACAACACAGTACAAGGTCTAGGCATGTGCTCTTGTACAGCAGAGTTAATAGATAACATGATTAGCACAGATCAGTAAACATGATGTGTCCAAAAAAAAAAAAAATCTAAGGGCTCTACCAGCAAATTTTAAGCCATTTAACAAGGATACCTTGGCTACAGCAGCAGCAAATTAAAACTGCACCGTTTGTTGTAGGCTTGGGGACTCAACCATGTAACCTCTGTTTGCACTGAAATTTAATTCCCTTTTGATATAGAAGGTTGGGACAAGATCCTCTGTATCATATAAACTCTGCACAGGAAGTCAGCAACTAATCAGCATGTTGAATAGCCAAGGCAAAGCACCTGCTGGCCCCAGAGCTGGTGGCCATGCCTTGAGCAATCAGCTTCAGGGTCTCTTGAGGGTAGGACAAAGATGCAGGGACATAGTCTTTGTCCCAGTGACAATGGTAACTGCTCAACCTCCTGGCCTCATCAACAAGATTGTGAAGGTTGTTTTAACAAAGATTTCCTCACAAATTGCCATTTACTCCCATGTGAAGTCAAGTCTGTGTGCATAACATATAACAACCAGTCATACTACAGTCATACCATTCACACTAGGTCAGATTCCGGACACAGATATGGATGATCAGATGCTCCAGGAACTACACACAAGACTTCTGTGTGCAAGATGAAAGCTTGACTGTCACTCCTCTATTGACATGTAAATACTAAGTGCTGTGGAGATACTAAAACTAACTCTAATAAGGGCTCAGGGAGTTAATTTATGCCTTATCCAGCCTAATTTTCCATGGCAAGAAGGGCACTGAAGGCTCAGCACACACCTGCAAGCCAGTCTAAAGCATGCCATAACAGTTCACATGTAAAATTCCAAAGCATGCCTCAGATGTCTGGGAAGCAGTGGAGGGTGCATCCCATCAGCAACTCTCAGCAACCCTGCCTGCCCCAAAATGGGACCCTTCTGTCCAGATGAGAAGGGCAGTCCCTTCCTCCCAGACTGGAAACCTTCCCAATCCCAGAGTTTGAAATAAGACCCTTGGGTTTGCTCTGGTTTTCTCTGCCTCTTTAATTCCCCAGCGCAAGACCACTTGCTCTTCTGGGTTCCTGGATAACCCAGAACTCTGTTGTACATTTTTATCCTATGGTTTCACCAAGAACTACTTCAGTGGCTCCCACCACTTAGAGCAGGCAGCACCGATGTATGCTGCCCTGAAGGCTGACTGGCTACACA
This sequence comes from Athene noctua, assembly GCF_965140245.1. Taxonomy (NCBI): domain Eukaryota; kingdom Metazoa; phylum Chordata; class Aves; order Strigiformes; family Strigidae; genus Athene; species Athene noctua. The sequence goes on along the minus strand of NC_134077.1, from coordinate 21,195,946 downwards.
CCTCATTGCCTTGCCAGTATTGGATGGCATACTGTGTGGTATTTAACTTCCTTATCTTTACTGAGGCCTCTTTATTTTTTTAACTGTTTGCTTTCATCTAGATAAATACTTATTTTCTTCCTTTTCTTAGTTTATGCAATAGATCCAGTGCTACCAGCTGCCTGCACACCTCTGCATATGCGATCTCCAACTTGGCACAGATAATACTTGCTTAATCTTCTAAATACCCTCTGAAATTTGATAAGAGAAGATTATTGGCCCTTTTTAACAGTAAGGAAAAAACACAGTAGAAAGTCAGGGCCCAAGACCTCAAGATAACTCTGAAACAAACTTGGTCCCAATGCCGGGGTCACCACGTCCAAGAGGATGTTGTTCACTTCACCCAAATGAGGAATGGATGACAGGTAACAACTCTCTGTGTTCCCTGAATTGAACTTGCCTCAGGATCTTTTTCCTCTACTCATTGTACATATAAAAAGTGAGTGGGCAGCTTTCAGTGCTGATTTCCTAGGCATTTGGCTAGGCAAAGAAGATGATTTACTCCTGGCATGAACATATCCAGCACAGGACCAGAGCAGATTAACACATCAGACTTACTATCAGCAAGAGAGAGTAAAGGAGGAGAGACAGGGCTGAGTCTGGTCACCTATGAAAAATGGTTGGGTTTTGTTCATTAAAAATTGTGTTTGTGTATCATATTGACATACCTACTGGGAAAGAAGTTACTTTGATGGAAGAAGTGACTTTAACAGGAAGATTTTCAATACTAACATTTTCTGACAAGGTGCCAATAATTACTGTATTTCCATAAAAGCTGTTATTTTTTAACAAATGCCCTAAAAGACCCTTACTTTCCATGTCTTCTGCAGCTCCCGTCAGCTCTGAGGGGAAGTGCAGGAGGACCTGCAAGGCCAGCTTGAGATGCAGCAATGCAGAAAAGGCACAAAGAGACTAGCTCCTGCAGGATTCCCTTGAGAGCCAACCCTATCTTGCAGCCCTTGTTCTGCCAGAAGGAAGGAGTGGCTGAGAAGGAAAGGGAGAGGGAGACTTCTGACTACCACTTCTTTTTGCTTAGGCCTTCTAAAATGCCACAGGTATCCTTTGAGCTCCAGGAGGACCAAAATTGTCATAAAACAAAGTCAAAACAACAAGATGAACAATAAAGCAAAATTTTAAAGAGTTTTAAAATATAATACTCAGGCTGCCAAAAGCTCTATTACTGAAGCTAAACACAGGTCCAGCAAATAAGGGTTTTTACAAAGGAGCAAATCTGTGGATTTTCAGGACCTGGCAGGGTTAGAACATGACAAATATAAGGGACCAGATATGTCTTTATAGCTTGCATTTTCCTTCCAGCTGCTAGGAAACACCGTTCAGTGAAAGATTATCCCTTCCCAAACTCACACAAACCTTAAGGGGGGAAAAAAAAAAAAAAAAAAAAAAAAAAAAAATTAAACCTCATTCTGACCCTCTGACTGCTTTTTCAGAGATAGAAATACTTGTCTATGGAAACTGGTTTTGGGCATAGGATTTACCAAAAGAGATAAAAGACTACCTTGGCATTTAAGATATTTTATTCAGAATCATCTGGATGGCACAAAATCTGTGTGATGACATTCAATGTTAAAAATAGACATGTAATAGGTTACCCAGAAAAGAAAAGAAAACCAGAAAATTAGCTTTGTGACAAACATTTGCTTCTATTTCAATAAACACAGGATTCTGCTACAATAGTAAAGAAAAACATTGTACAAGTAAATACATGGTCTTTTCCCAGCATTTTCAAAAGACAAAAAAATAAACATTTCAAACCAAAATTTTTAGGAATCATCACCATCTAAAAATATTAACAAGAGCCATTTTAGTCAAGATATTACAAAATTCAAGGAGGGCATCAGGAGAAGTTCTGCAGCCATATAGAGACCCAAAGAACTTAACAAACATTGTGGTCATGGGTTTCTTTAACCTCCAGACATCACGGGACAGGTATGCATTCTAACTGGTATATTGTGTTCAATTATTTCAGTGTAGTTCAGCTGACTTAAGTACATAAAAATCCTTACATATGTCTGATGTGACTGCTCAGGTGTATCACATCTGTCTGATGGATGTAAATACAGACGTAGGAGGCTCAATGACAATCCAGCTTCTGAAGTATTCGCAATTAAAACTCAACAACTTTTCAAATTCCTTTGTACAAAGCAGCTGTCAAACTCTCAATCCTAAAGCCATCTCTGCTGTAAGGCAACAAAGCAACACCTAGTCCCAAGTCAGGGCTGCCATGTCTACAACATTTCCTAACAGCATTTAGAGCATCCTGAAGCACTCCAGAAAATTAAAAAAAAAAAAAAAAAAAAAAAAATCTAACTAACTGATTAAGGGATCTTTAGAAATGTTAAATATCTGAGGGACAAAATATTTTCTTCATCTTTGCAGCAGCTCTAAGCCCTTTAAATACTAGAATTAATTCTGTTCATTGAGTATTCATTGTGTCCCTCCACCAACTCATACACAAGTCCATACTGACACCCACCAGCTCTTGTCTTATCAGGTGGTCTGTAGTTGAGCAGGGCACACCAACCACTAAGACCAGCATGCTTTGTATGATGGCAGCAATGACATTTCTGTCTGTAACTCAGCCTGTTTATGTGGCAGAATTAATTACTCCACACTTCTGGCCTTGTTTTGACAGGTGAACCACTGGTTTTTAATGGAGGTTTTGAATGAAGAACCACGATAAAGCAGCACTAGAAATACTGTGATAGGATTGTTTTCACCTGTGCTAGAGTGACTGCATTACCCTAGTTCAAACTGTAGGATTCGTTGTGTGCAATATGAACTAGAGATACAGAAAAATACCTAAAGAATGCCTGTGACAATACTGTCTTTTCTGTGGGAAACAGAAGAAATACTTGTCCTTCAAACATGCACACAGATCATTACATATGCCACTGCTCCCACATACTTATCTCCTACAGATAGGCCAAGTGTGTGCATGGGTGCAACGAGGGAAGGATAGGAAATAGCAGACAATATATTTATAGAAAACTTTACATTAAGAATAGTGTATGCTATGGAGAAAGTCACTGAGCTCTTTCCTATTCATTGCAATTGGTAATGCACTTACTGTAATTAAAGACCAAACCTTAAACACCCGTGAAAACAAACCAAGCTTAAGAATTCATAAAATCAATTGGCTTAAAGACTCATTTTAAACAGCTTGCTGAAGGAATAAATAAATGAATGAATAAATAAATGCAAGATTTTTTAAAAAAATATAAATTTATGTGAACATTTTAAATAAAATCTGCAATTAAGAGAGCGACAAGAAATGAGAGACTTCAGCAGGTCTGTGTTCGTCATAACACAAGGTGATCACTATGTGCCTGAGGACAGAAAAGCTAAGCCACTGAATGGTATCTAGCACATAAGCCTTTACTCTGAGGAAATATAGCAGTATCCACTGTTGGCCAGGAACTGACTAGATCAGTCACCAGCTTTTGTGATAGTAACAACCTTTGGGCTTCCCCTCAGTTATCCTTTGTCAAGTTGATAAGAATGTCATATTATGTCCCTTTCTTTTCTCCTCCCTGATGGACACGTGTAGTCAACCATGCCTGTTTTCCTGAGACATGTTATGGAGAAGAGCTGCCTGCAGAAAGTATTTGCAAAAGTGGGCTGGAGGCAGGACGAAACCTTCCTTTCGTTTTCCTTGATTTCCTCTATAACCTGCAGGCAAAGACAACAGCAGGTCATTGCCTTAAGATACCTGAGTTCAAGTCAGGGAGTAACTATGTAACATGTATCTATGCCAAACCCCACTACAGATCTGCACTTCCAGAAAAATGGGATTTAGCCTTAGTCACCAAAAGGTGATTATTACTGCTCAAATGGAGGGCTTACCCATCCAAGGCACAACAAGCAGGTGGCTACTGCTACAACAGACAGCCACAGCATACATCTCTTTCCTTGAAATAGTCACATGTCACTCAAGTCACTGATGCACAGACATATCTGTCCAAAAAAAGGGAAATAATGCATTTCTGAGGACAACATGGAGTTAGCCCGTTACAGAAAAAAAGAGATTACTTACCCAAAATGCTGTGGAAGGGTATGCATCATGAATAACGGTACTCCAAAATTCAAACACATCTGAGAAGCTGTGGCTGCAGCCAAAATTTTGTCCTAGTTTAATGAAAATATTTCTATAGTATTTCTTATTATGAACATTAACTTCTGCTTTCTCTTCAAGAGAGGTGGTACTTTTTACAAGGGAACTATTGTGCAATTAATTATCAGCTAGTAAACAAACTAACTGGGGACAGGAATCTGCAAACCTACCATGAATTATCAGTTAGACACACCATGATTTACTAGTTCACCTACATAAGGAAATTATAATGCATTATCCCTTCCAGAATTTTATGGTTGGTTAGGTAATGTGATCCCACGGGGATAACAGGATGCAGGGGGGGGGGGGGAAAGCATCATTTTTTTCTCTGCTGAAGGTTAAGATCTTTACAAACATGACAAGACAGACAGGTTTAAGATTCTAAGAAACCTGATAAACAACACAAGTCCACATCAAAAGATTAATATGCCATTTGTTCATTATGTAAATGATGCTGTCTGGAATAGGGGAAAAATGCTGAGTTCAAAGGAAAAATATGAACTGGAAAAAAAAGGTTGTACTGAGTCATTAATTAAGAATCCTCCTGAAGTCGAGTGAAGTGACCCCAGCAATGAACTGAGTGATTAAAACTATACTTTTTTTTCCAGACTAGAAGGAAAAATAAGACTAAAATTTATAGCTTCATCTGTTGTTTCACGAAAAGGTTAAAACCCTGAGTTTTTAGCTGCAGCTGCAATGCACAGCCCTTCACCAGCAGGTCAGAGCCTTCCCAAGACCATGTTAAGAGTATTTGTGGAGCAGACAGCTTGACAGGGTCCTCCCCAACCAGGATGAATTTCAGCTGGAGCAGGAGATCAAAAAGCAACAAGGAGCAGGTTATTACTGTCAGTCGATTCCCACCCAGCTTCAAAGGGCAGGGCAGTGCTGTGGAGGAAGCTGCGTGGGAGCATCTTCTGCACTCCTGTGCCTCCATGAGCTTGGCATCTAGGATATTGGAACAAGAGAAAAGCCCAGCTGCACAACTGTCTGAGCAGATGAGACAAATCCACGTGTTCCTTTCTCAGAGGCCATGCCTGGGATCTCTGGAAACAATTCTCTGTTGGATGGTAGTGCACACCAGCAGGGTTCAGGACTCCTGTTCCTGCAGCATGACCCATCCAACAACCCTTCTATTGCTCTCATGCCCAGTCTGCTGCTCAGACAAAAATACTGTTTCTGTTCATTGCCCTCTGTATCACATGTTATTCCCTATATTCTTACCACTTTCTCTCTCTTAGTCCATCTTCACTAGTGAAAACAAACCCTGTTTATTTTATTTCCTTTCTTAGTTGCTTATCCCACCTCTCCTTTGGCTGAAGTAGGGGAGGGCTGGAAAATAGCATTTGTGATGTCAGTATAACCATGCCAAACGAAAAAATTACGATTTATTTCCTTCGAAACAATGAACAGTCTTTATGAACACTAAAATGCCACCCTGAAATGCTGAACGAGGTGATAAGCATTAAAGGCCACCAAAGCCCATGAAAATGCAGTCAGCCCAAGAAAAGGACTTCCCTTCTCAAGGGAGGTTGGGTTTAGTTGTGTGTGCTACAGACATGGGACAGCTTGTAGGACCAGCACCAGCTGCTGGCTTTCCACCGCCTGTGCTGGCAATGCTATCACAACTGCCACCCTCACTCTGCCTTTACTTCTTCTGGTGCCAACATAAAGTTGGGGAGAGGAGGATGTTTATGCAGCAGCAGCTTTCCAACATCTAGACATTTTTATTTTCCTTTTTAGCATAGACTAATAATGAAGAGCACCAGCTTTTAGCTATGGGCCGAAAGTGCAGAGGTGGAGAATTATTTTAATACTAGACTAATAACTAGTTGAGATTAAATTAAGCTGCTTTATGGAATTCACAGCTGGAAGGCAAAGATACCTGCTGTCACAGTTAGCTTATTCCCGAGGTAATGGGATTGCTGGTAATGGGAAAATGAGTTTTCCCATCCTCAAAGTATTCCATGGAAAGCACTAAACAGTTGAAGGAAGAATCATATACTGTACTTTTGGGCTTCAGTGAAATTTTCCTTTTCCTTTTCTTTGTCTTCTTTTATTTTCTTCATTATATAAAATAGCAGCCATCAAAATCCAGATGTTTTCCATCTCTATTGAAAAACCATTTTGGAAAGGAAACAAGCAATCATTCTCAGTACTGGATTCAAAGGTTATTGTGCTGGCTCCCTGATTTTTTGCTTCCATAAGACAAACACACCTTAAGTCCACACTGACAGCCCCATCATTTCAAGATGACTGTGTAGGGAACTGTAAACAATAAAATAACCATGAGAGGAAGAGGGAAAAAGCTATTATTAAATGTCTAGGTTCTTGGAAAACACTTGTTACTTCTAAGAAATTTATATAGTCACTGACAGGACAGAAAAACAAACAAACAAACAAACAAACAAACCTGTGCAGAAAACATTTCCAATATGTTGGGACCTACAGATATGTAAGGCCCACCCAGATACCAAAGAACTCTCCTAAAATTTTGTATAGGGACTTAACCTTCATATTTATAAACACCAGGTAATTTTCACAGCCTCCTTGGGACGATAAGCTTTATTGCTCCCATTTCACAGATAGAGATCAGAGATGTTAACTGATGCCTGAGATCTGTCTTGTGTTTAGCTTACATGGTGTGACAGTCCCTGTAAAGAATAAGTGGTTTTATAAGTGTGTCCTTTACATAATATTTTCATTCCTCTGGATATGAATCACAGGATTGGACAAGTTAGAGTAAAAGGAGACACATGGATAAGGATGCAAACAAAGAAATTAAGGAAAAAAGTAAGTATGCTTGAATAAATACACATGAAGATGTATTATATTTTCATGGCTTTTTAACAGCAACATTAAGATCCAGCCACTAAAATTCACAGCTCAGGAAAAAAAACCTGCATTAAAGATCAGGAATTTAAATTACACAGAGTTAAAAAATGCAAAAGCTGTGATCATTTCAACAACTGTAATGCAGTTCCCTTATAATACCTCAGTGAAACATAGCAAGTATATGTAATGTTGTATTTCATATACATTTCCATTTCCTTGCATAAACAGTATGGGTTTAGGTCCGCCACAGTGATTCTAATCAAGCACCTCAGTTTTAAGATCCTTGAAAAACAACTTCCTCTTATTACTCACTATTCCTTTAAGTGCACACTAACTTTCTTCTTTAATGCCAGATTTCCATAATTGTCATGGCCCCGTTCCTCCCTGCAGTGGATTTCCTCATTTCCAGTTAAACCAGGAAATCTAGAAAACAAGAAAACCTGTAGAATTTGGCCCTCTGGGTGCTTCATCTGAAATGCAAAATTTTTGTGTGCTTTTTTATTTTCCTTTTTCTCCTGCCTTCCAATCCACATTTCTAGCTAAACACCCACCCTCTGAGGCCAATGCACTGAAAGTCTCAAGATCAGCAGGAACATAGGTGGAGAGACCTGTCTCCTTCTGTGTCTAACACCCCACTAGCTGCACTCGGTGCTGACTCCCACTTCTCCTTCTACGATTTTGACATTTTTCTATCCATACCCCTGGTATCTATCATTAACTCTGGCCCTTTCTCTACTTTCCGAGAAGAATCTAAAGCAGATCAGCAGTTTACTACAGTTACTCCACAAACAGAACAGCAGAAGGGAAGGAAGGCATCCAGGAAACACCTTCCATCACATATAACAGACATTCATTCTTTGTATCACACAGAGAAGATCTCAGATTTTAATTTCACTAAGTAGCCAGTGGAGAAGAATGCAAGCAACAGCTGTTGCAAGCCTACAGGCAGAAAAGCTAGACAGTCCAAAAATGCACTACACAGAGCTTATGAAAGCCCAGAGATCCGTCTTCCTCCTCTAGCTCTGGGCTCTCAGCTTCATTCCTGACCAGTTCAAAACTGGTCATTTTTCCAAGCACTCAAATGAGTATGATCAATACTATTTTTGCCTTCTCCCTCTATCTTTGGACTCTGCCCAGAGGGGCTGCACACTCCAGAGCCACACAACATGGTAAGGTTCTCCCCATTGTCATTTTAGGAGAGATGAAGAGGTCAGACTTGCTCTTCACACTAAAAAAGACATACCTGCTTTCATTAAGTACAGGCCAACACATTAGCATAATCTCTGTTCATGACAATGCACTTTTACAGGAAACCAAAGGATATTTTGACTGAGGCATGGACACTAGCATTGTGTTTCTGTTCAACATGACAAAAGAGACATTTAATACAGACACACCCTATAGGGCAATGCTTGCCCTACAGTTTTGTCCACAGTAGGGTCTGCTCTTCATCACCAGTCCCCAACAATAGTTTTTCTATTCATTCACCCCATCCCTTCTCCCTGTATGGCATTCTGCTGCATCTGCTGTCTTCTCACTTTTCCCTATCCCCTTTCCCTACCTGTATTTAAAAGACATTTTTATTCTTTTAAGCATCAGCTGAAAAACCTCTCCATACTGGATCGGTACCCTACCAGCCCGTTATGGTGACAAGACCTACATGAGACATAGCACCAGACTTAAGCTAATTCTGCCTGTCTCCCAGGCCCATGAAACTCACAAGACTGCACCCACACAGCCACAAACCTTGCTCAGCCCAACTCACAGCTCTGGCTGGGGCTCAGGTCTGCCCTACTGCAATCACATCTTCCTGACCAGAACCATCTTCTCACACATCCTGCACATCATGCATCCTCCACACTCATCCCTCACACTCTTGCACATGGGTGAGATGGGAAACGTGCCCATGAGCCCCCTCTGCCTGTCACAAGTTGCACACCCTACTTACTCCCTGCATCTTAATTTTGTTACCTATTTCACCTAAGCTTGAGGTTATATTCATGTGCCTATCTCCTCTAAAAACAATTAGCATTTGTTCTGCAATTAAAACACCTCTCGGTCCTTTAGGACTTCTCCCCCAACCCCACAGTTCCGTTGCCCCATTTCCATCCCAAGTTTGCACTCTGCTAATGTATATTTGTGCCTACCTCTTGGGTTGTTTGTATCACATCTCATAAATTCAGGCTGAAAGGTCATAAGGACAGACTGATGCCTAAATTACAGGTATTTACATGTTAATGTTCTCTGAGACTAGAGAGGCACATGCCTTTTATTGGATTTTTAAAAGTAGTTTTAATTCAGAGAAAATATTTTGTTGTAACTGAATACTCATAAAAAAGACCCAGGAACTTAAAATGATTGCGACAATAGGAGACAAAACATAGTATCACCAAATACACATGAAGTGAACAAGTAGTATGATTTATAAAGGACTATAATCAAAAAGATGGATCATCAGGCTGAAAAAAACATCCAGCCACTAAATGTTTATCAGAGCTTTTGCAGGGCACATTAGCTAAACTCCAAAATAGTAATCAGTTTAGTCACCCAGGAAAACAATTACCCCTAAACACTGTATTTCTGGCCTTGTGTCCATTTATATATTTGCTGAAGCAGCTATACTCCAAATTACCTTTATACCCTACAACACAATGCAAGTGTTTGTCTATACTATCAGTCACTGAAAGTGCCTGGATCTCAAAACACAGCTCAACTGGCGAGTCCTTCAGCTTCAAAAATTAATCTGAAAGTGACCCATAAACAGCAAAAGAACAAGAACTTTGTTGCAAAAGCTCATTTGAAATTTTGTTTTTCTAAGAGAAATTAGGCTTGTGAGCAAACTGTGATTCAGAAGATTACACATCCATTGATAACTACATGCAGTGTCTGACAAGTTACGCATGAACACATACAGCTTTTGCACGGAATCCTAAGGAGAACTGTTTATTTTAATCTCTATATTAAGCCTAGAAATGTTTGTATTATTAATATTTATGGTAACTTTTAGGAAACATTGCCTAGAAATGTATAGAGCATGAACTGTATATTCATGCAGTTGCTAAACAGTCACACAAGGGGAGGAATTTTAGAGCGATGTCATTAATTTCAGACTTGCAAGAACAACACAACAGAATTTTGCCCTGAATATTTTTTTTAATTTAAATAAAAAGTCTATTTTCCTATAGAGAATTTCACATGTAATTCTGATGTGAAAATAAAAATATCAAAAAAACTTCTCAATGTCTCCTAACATAACGCAGCACTGTAGTGTCATTTGCCTTCAGGTTTGCTCAATATTTCCAATATTAAAACAAATTTTTAATGGGGTTAGATCAGAACTTTGACTGAAAAAATGTCTCAGATGAAAAGCTTTGGCATAAGAAAAGTCAAGCCAGAAGCAATGTATTTTCAGCAAAATTTGAAAAGATTACATTATAAATACATAGCTCATTTTCAGATTATAGGGGTATTAAAATGTTGCTTTTACATGTGGTTTCACTTATCAAGTGGAAACTCTTGGGGCTGCAAGTTAAAGCACAGATGAGACATGAGGCCCAGATACACTACAGGTTACTACATTAAGTATTTTAGAGTCATCAGAAAAACCAATAGACTCCGAATTTGACAAAGTTTCTACCTTTTTTCTCATCTGTCAAGTTCCTTGAGGGCAGAGCTGCACTTCGTCATGACACTTAGATCATAACTTTCAGACAAGGAATCTTGCAGAGGTTAAAAGCTGAACTGCCTTCACCCCTACCCCACACCCTACACCTATAACAATCTTGCAAGGGCTAGGATAAACAGGATTAACACCGAGGAAGGTAAGAGGCCTCAGACAATGCACATTGCCTCCATGCAGCATTCATGCACCCTGACAGGTGACACTCTTGCCCATGAGGCAGAATTGTAGTGGTGATGATACCACTCCACTCTCATATGAGTCAACCCACATGGGGTCAAAACCAAACCAAACAGTTGATGGTACTGTACTGCAATGCAACAAGAAACATCTGCCACAGCCACTGGGTGCTTTGGTCCCAGTGCTGAGACCCTGAGATGGACCAACACCACTTGAAGGCACCAGCAAGATGTTGGTGGCTGCAGGGTCAGACCCCAGGTATGCTCCACGCTCTTTCCCTCCTCCAACTCTACCGCCTTCCCTTTGAAATGGTCTCATTTCTAGGAAAAGCCCTCAGCTGTAGCCAGGTCCAGCTCACCTGGCCTTTTGGGGACACACAACCCCAAAAGATGCACAGTTCAGGAAGGGCCTCCAGCCATGACGAGGAACCACCACAGCACCTACCTGCACCAAGACATTTTGTCAGTACTGCTCACCTCTAAGGATGAGCTCATAACATCCAGTCTAAGCTTTTCATTTGATCTTAGATTGGCTTTTTTTTACCTTTTGAAACACACAAATTCATGCAAACCAAGGAAGTTGCTGTAAATTTTTTACTCTTTTATGAAAATAGAACTGTATTGTACTTGGCAGGGAAGAAAAAAACCCCAAATCTTAGTATGGATTATTTGACTGTCCATGTATCATTGATGCATTACAAGTTAATGGAATTAATAAGAATGGCAAATTATCACTGAAATATGTATCAAAGTTATCACCAGCCATAAATCACTACAGGAAAATGGGACACTACATGTTTTCTGTGCAGAAATGTTAAGGGACTCGGAGGGGAAAGTGACATTTCCCTAACTATCCATATTCTAGTCCCATGGGTGCTGGTATCACTGAGGTCAGAGCTTGTTTTAGGAAGTTTCTGTACCATTTACCATTTACATCCAAAAGCATTTTTAGCATATTAGTGGGCAGCTGTTAGCAAGGAAATCCTGTTATCTGCGAAGGGAGTGGGCACGTCCATGAATTCTTCTTTTAGTCTTGACACCATCCAGACAAAAGGGTACAAAAAGATGTTTTGTCTGCAATGTTTAAGCATGGGCAAAAGCGTCAAGTGTTTCATGGTGACTGAAGAAACAGGGTGAACATGCCACTATCAGTGCCAGGAGGTGAGACATACCACCAGCAACATTCCATGACACTCGTTTTCCAGCTTCTGATTCTGAACTCTCTGTACATGTTTCAACACTTGCATCACACTAAATCTGTTTGTGTCACATTAGGGGAAGGCTGAAGCTTCAGACTATGATCTGTAGGAAGAGCTACCACCAAGAAGTCATGTCCAGGAAATATAAGCTTGCAAGCATTCCATGTTCAAAGGAAAATTATAGCACAGTAAGTGAGGGATGTCAAAAACTGATTAAAAAAATTAATTTGGAAAATTAACATTGTCTTCAAGTGTCTCCTGAAGGAATCACAATACGTTGTCTCTCACTGGTATGCAGGTCTTTTTCCGTAGGTTTTATCCAGGAGTTGAAAAGGAGCAATATCAGAACCTGAAGGAGTGTCTTTGCAAATTCAGGCCCTATGTATCCATAAGATCATTAACTACCATCTAGTGAGAAATAACTGTACACAGATTAATGTAAACAAGTGCCTGCTTGGTCAAGCAGCTGCCTAATATTCTAATAGTTATTGCAGCCAGGAAAATGCAATTAGGGAAACGTGGGAGAAAGTCCAAGAAAAAAGCACAAAGAAAGCAACTAACCCCTGAGGGGCTGCAAAGAAGGGCATGTGGAATTTGAAAAGTGGCAGAAAACTGGAAAGGTTAAGGAACACAGCTTAATTTATGCATAAAACAGCTCCACAGGCTGTCATCTGAACTGTCTGGCTGACAGTGCTTTTGAAGAGGGACTGAATTCATCTGCCACAGTGCTGTGGTTTCCTGGACCAGCAGCATGAGCCTTCACACCCATCACCTGGCCCAAGATACGGAGCTGCGAAAAACCATACCACAGTCTTTGGGCTTTATCAAAGCACCTGAAGGTCAGGATGCTGAGGCACTGCCATACCACGTACTCATATGAGCTCTTAAAATGTACATCCATGCAATTTTGAAGGACAGGCTTTGCAATGAACTATCTGATGGTGTTCTTCACAGTATTAAATGACCAATTCAACAGCCATTTTTAGTCACAGCATAAATAAAACTCAGGTGGAGTCATTCTCCATAGCAAAAAAACTCAAATAAAAAGCCACATGACAACAGATACTTGAATGACCATAAAGAAAAATCCAAGGCAATTCTTTAAACAAAACAAGCAAGTGATTAAATGAGCATAGCGAGCAATACTATTCTAAATCAACAGCAGATGCTATGCTTTGTGAGTCTGGACCTCCTATTGACCCACAGTCAGTGAGACTGCAGGGGATGGAGTTAAGGGTAGTTTGGGCCAGTCTTCTAGACAATATTGCTTTTATTTCTGGACCTTTGTAGGTTTTGTACTCCTTGGGTTTCTGTTGGGAAGAGTCATGTGTATTGCTCAGGACAGAAGAATTTCATGTGCCAAGATGAGGAGCACCGGGCAACACCTTGCGATTCATTTGTCATTTGTTATGTCATCTGTGCACAGGCCTCCTGACCTATATCCATCACAGTCATAAGGTTGAAGGCTTGGACAGTCTCCCACTGTATAAAGTTCTGGTCCAATTAAATTCGCTGAGGGATTTTTACAGCGTCGGTTGAACAGCTATAGACCCTAGCACAACTTGCACCAGAATTATTTTTGGATGTTTGGATCCCATAATTATGAGAACAGAAGAATGAGCATAATAATAATAGTTCATGTGATCATCTGCTTCTCTTCTTCCCCATGCACACACAAACCATAACTCTTGGTTATACTTTTTTCTTAATTCAGTTATGCTTTTCTCAACTTTTACATTAAACAGAAAACTCCCTACCTGTGCAGGAGAAAAAGGAGGCTGAAATTCAGGAAAGTCTAGTGTTTAAGTAGAGGCAGACATACTGATGAGGAGGTGAAAACTGAAGATGACACAGATGATGTCAGCCCAGGGACAGCGACTTGCAGAAGTAAAACAGAGAAGACAACACAGGTTCCCGGGGTCTCCGTCTCAGTCAGGCTCAGTATGTATAGCTGAAACCTGTTTTCAAATGACAAAAAGCAGGTTGTATGCCAAATAATTTGAAAATCTGAACAAAGAAATGTTGCTGCTGAAACCTCCCCTTCAGCAGGAACTGATCTTTCCTACAAGCCTGACTCTAGTTGCAACATTGGGTTGGATTTATGGCACAGACCATCACTACTGCAATACACTCATAAAACCTGCCAAAAAGGAAAGGTAAAATTAGACCCAGCAGGACCCTTCAGGGCAGCATCCTGAAGGCAGGGAATGGAGGGCTTCTACTACCTGACACCCCAGCATGAGGCACCAGTCCCCGAAGTGCCTGCTCACACTGGACAGGGCAGGAGGGCACTGCTTCGTGGTGTTAGGGCTTGTACTTGGGACACCTGTTCCAATGAGTTTTAGGATCTGGCAAGGTCTTGCTGTCTTTGTTCCTCCCTCAAGCATATACCAGTACATTGAAGTCAAACTCTTAAATAACTAGGTTTTTGTCATGGTATTGTTTTAAAATTAATTTTAATCCTTTCCATAATCCCTAGTAAATCCTTTCTACTATTTCTTCTTCAACTTATTTTCCTCTGACCCATCCCTCTTTCTTTCCTTCAAATCTCTGTAGTCTCCCTTTTCATAAGCCTCTTCTTTAGGCATTTTTAAAATACCTTCATTGAAATTCTCTAGTCAAAAGCTCAGTCAGACCAAAAATAGTGGCCAGAAACCGGTTATGGTGTGTATCTGAGAGCAAGTCCTCCCTTTTCACAGCCCAAAAATCTGCTTTGCAGAATGGTATTACTAGACCCTGAAAACAGTGCCAGCACAGCAAAGATTGTCAGACATGTTGAGAATTCACTAGAGATTTACCTGCGTAGACATTATGGTGCAACTATTGACCTCTGGTTGAGCAGACTGGATTCTTATATGGACTTACAGGTGTTAATGTTATATGGATAGTAATTCCTCTACCCACTTTTATATACCCATTCTCCAAATCTGAGAAATCCCTCTAAAAAGAATAAAATTATTCTCCTGGGGACCAAACCCAACACATACCATTCCTGAAAGAGTTCCAGGATTTTGAACATGTAGCAGCCCTGTCACATCTTCATCAAAAAAGCTAACAGACTATTTTTCCTGCTTTATAGGTGGTATATGAAACACAGACAGCTATAACACCATAGAGGCATAACGGCAGGGTGGGAAGGAAGCCGCAAGGGACCCCCGGCCCCACTCATGTTAAGTACCAAAGGTAAGAATGTTGCCATAAACATCATCTCTCCATGCACTTCAGCATTATAGATTACAGTTTAGATGGAATAAGATGTGATGGCACATCAGAACCAGGCCAGCCAGAGAGAAAACATTAGATGCAATTTTACTAAAGCTACATTAGGACAATATGGTCAGTAATATAATTCCCATCTTCAGAGGGACACGACCAGAAGAGGGAACATAAGTGGCTGCAAGATGCACCAGTGAGAATTTGGAAAGCCCTTGCTGGGGCTAGACCAGCACAGGGCAGGGGGACTCCCTATCGCACAGGTGGGCTCCACATCAGCCCTCTCCTCAGCTCTGTTCTAAAGACTTTGACAGTGGCATTCAGCGCTGACAGCACAGAGGAAGGATTAATATTTCACTGTCTCATGTGAAGACAAAATCTTTACTGAAAAAACATACTCTTCATGCTAGTAGAAAAAGAGCCATTTGATTCAATCAACCTGAAAGACCTGATCTGTGAGCCAAAAGCTGCTCCAGCTGCCTTAGTGGCACTGCAACCGTGATTGGTGGCACAGCTGCAAATCAGGCCAGAGACCCAGGAGAAAGCTCAACATCTGTTGAACTTGATGATTTTAAGGGTCTATTACAACCTAAATGATTCTATAATACTATGTCTGGTAAGAGCATAGAGAATAAGAGCGTAGGAATAGAGATCTGCTGTCACCATTGTTGCTCATTTGTAGGAGGAGGGAACGCTGCCATATTTCATCTTGTTTTGCATAGTGTGACCACCTCCTTAAAAAAAGGAATTGTCAGTGGAAACAAACAGATATAAAAATCAGAGAGAAAACAGACTGTAATGCAAGAAAAAGATTCATGTGTCTCAAATATCCTCAAAACAATAGTTAAACGTGTGGGTGTGATGGCCTCTAAAACCAGTAGTATAATATATAATCTGATTGTTAACATAATATGAAAACAATATCAATTAATCTCTGGAGAGTTGTGGTTTGAGCTCAGAGGGCAGCTCAGTACCATGTAGTCACTGACTCCCCATGTCCTGCCCCAGCACTAAGAAGGGGAAAAAAAGCGAAGGAAGGAAGGAAGGAAGGAAGGAAGGAAGGAAGGAAGGAAGGAAGGAAGGAAGGAAGGAAGGAAGGAAGGAAGGAAGGAAGGAAGGAAGGAAGGAAGGAAGGAAGGAAGGAAGGAAGGAAGGAAGGAAGGAAGGAAGGAAGGAAGGAAGATAATTTAATACAGACACTAACAATACCACCATTTAACATACAGAGCAGGACCATGAGAAGCATGATCACATCTTGAAAACACCTTTCCCAATCTGTCTCTTCTACCTGGGCTCAGCTTTGCTCCCAGTATCTCTACCTCCTCCCGCCACAGTGGTGCAGGGAGAGGGAATGCGGCGTGCAGCCAGTCCTGGTGCTTCTTCCACCTCAGGGGTGTAAACTTCTGGCATTCCTCCCCTGTTCCAGCACGGTCCCCCTCTCACAGCAGACAGTCCTCCACAAACCAACTCTGACATGAGTCACTCCCATGGGTGTGTGGGTCACCCCCACATGTTGCAATCTCCCAGGGCTGACCTACAACAGCAGGGCCTTCTTCCCATGGGGTCCCAGCCTTCTTCTTTGGACACAGTCACCTGGGTCTGACTTGGAGCCAGGGGAGCTACGAGAAACTTCTCACAGGGGGCTACAGAAGTGGCCCCCTCCCCTGCGATCAAAAAACTGCCACCACTCACTCGAACCAGGACAAGGGTCCTGTCAAAAATTCAGCAAATGCCCATTTTTCCTTCTTTTTCTATATATTTAATATCAATTTCATTCAAAACCATGTTACCTATAATTGTACTATTCCCCAAATGGGGTAGGGCCATCACTTACAACATTGAAAAAGAAACAGTAGCTGCTTTAGAGAACATACCTGCTGAAAGCTACACAGGCTAAAGTACACATATACTTAAGTCAGCGTAGATATGTGGAAACAAGAAGAAAGCTGTAGGAGAATGTTTACACAGGGATTCAGTTAAAAATTCTGGGTTGGGAAGTGCATCCGAAACAATATGTGCAGAGATTAAAATGTTTAACTTAAACTGAAAACTTTTTGGTGCAGGAAAAAACAGTTTCTTTTGAAATGGTGGTAGTGCCTGGTGTAAGGAGGTTCTGTTGAACCCAAGCTGCTGGGTACTGCCCCAGGGAGATAAAATCCATGAAGAGCTACATTCAAGTGCAGTTTAGTGTCCCAGGGAATGAACACACAGCCTTACTGAAAGCATGCAGTTAAGTACTTCAGGCTCCCAAAAATGAATCCAGGCATTGCTGTGACAGGTGGGAGTTAAGAAGAGATTTCATGGGAAATGGCACAAAAGTACCTGTGGAGAGATGCATTGCAGCTGGTGTCACTGTTGCAGCTGCTGTGATAAAAATAGGGAATAGGGAACAGATCTACGCACGTTTCAGTTGCATAAGTCTTGGCCTTTCACTTTCGGTAACTCCAGCTCCAGAACAGGTTGGAAATATGCCTGCATGGTGATCTCAGCATGGCTCACATCATATATTAGAAAACAGTGGAGTGCTATAAAACCAAGGTCCAACAGAATCCTATAGTGGCAACACTACAGGCCAGTGCAGACACTTCTCAAGACCAGCAGCACTGGCATAGAGCAGGAGAAGCCCTGCCCAGGATGGGTGTGCTGGCTGGAATCACAGGCATGGACAGACAACCCAGAGTGTGACATCAGACAGATCCTCTTCTGCAAGCACAAAAATTCGGTCCAGTAGGAACAAATATACAAATGTATTTAAGTGTTGAAAATGATCTTTCTGTTGTTACACTTTTTTCTTTTTTTAGAGTATTTAAAGAGAGCATGGTTTTTAACTGGTGATAATAGCTCCCTGCTGATAAAAGTTATCCATGGCATATTGAGCAGATAGCAGAAAGCAACAGCAATCTGTTTCTCCTTATGTCTCCACTATAACAGTTTAGAAATCTGGAGTTTCTTGTACAGGTGAGATTTCAATACCTCTTTCTTCTTCATACTTTCCTCCCACTCCTTCTTCCCAACACACTGCACAATTAATTCCCTCCTCTAGTGAGCTATAAAACATTTCTGACCATGTATGAATGAAATTACAGGCTGAAAAATGAACATAAAAGAGAAGCCAAGCTATAGAAAGAAAGAAAGAAAGAAAGAAAGAAAGAAAGAAAGAAAGAAAGAAAGAGAAAGAAAGAAAGAAAAGAAAGAAGGAAAGAAAGGGGGGAAATGGTATACACACTGAATTTGCCTGCTGTTTCTGGGCAGGGAAGTGGAGGAAGAACACAACAATTTATTCCATAAATCGAGCTGTCTTCCTTCTTCTCACTCCAAAGTTATTTAAAGGCATATCGGTAATGCAGATACACTGTGCAGGTACATTGCAACCCACGGAATGATTGAGATTCATTCATCCCAGCACACTACAAAAAGTCCAGTCCATGATCATCCATGCCATCAACTCTCTAGCACTGATCCCTGGACTATACCAGGTTTGTCTGCAAGACGGCAAGGAGTCCTCCGAGAAATCTCCCTAACAAATGCACAAAATAAAATGGGAGGGTCTAAGTATAAGAATAATTAAAAACTGGTAACATCATTCTTGTTTAGCTGTCAGAAAAGACACATGAGGACAACACTATATAAAAAGAGACATTGCACTTCTTTAAAGCTAAGAATTCCTTTGACTTAAAAAAGCAAGGGAATAAAAACTCAAGCTTGGATAGAGAAACAATGCTGTAAATTGAGTGCCATTCCTCCCTTCCCTCACTTTTATCAGCAGGAGGAGTCCTGGCAGTTTACAGAAGCTCTGATGCATTTACAGAGCAAAAGAGGAAGATTTTATGGCCTACTTTTTAACACCTACAGCTCCTATCTGCTGAAAAGGTACTGAAGAGCATTTGTAAGCATTTGAAATATATCCAGGTACTTATCTGAAAAGTTATGTACATTATCATTCAACTATGCTCTTTGTAAATTAAATCAAAGCAACAGCATTCCTTAAAAAAACAGCAACAAAAAGGCTGCTGTAGATTTACCAGAGAAACGTCCTACATCCCAGACTTTACAAGTTAGTATATACATACTGGAAAACAGAAAAATATTAATAAATAGTGCCACGAAGATAATAGTTTAAAAGTTATTCCATCTCACAAAGAATTTACTCAGGTATTTGCTGTCAGCAAAACTCGGTTTTGCCACCCCAGTGATGAGCAAGAGCTTGGCTTTGGGGAAACACTGGGGACAAGCAGTCGGAGGGCCTGCATCGCATTGCTTCATCTGCAGAACCATACCCACTCCCCTACGCTTCTCTCTGGCTCGCACAAATCAGGGTGCACAACCATGGCTCAGTGATGTAGGCAGCACCTGCCTGTAACTGCCTGTTTCACCTATGCCTAGAGACAGGTTCCACTCAGTTTACACACAATATCCAGTAATCTGACTCACACAGGGAAGAATATCATGTATAGAACTATATTTTTACCACAACCTTATCTATGATAGTGGAGTGATAGCAACACTATATCAAACTGCAAAAGTATTTCAGTGAACTGTAGACCATGGAAACATGCCAGTATTCCAGTGTAACTATATGGAGTAACAGTGAGATGCAGAATGGGATTCATTTCCATGTAATTTAGACACCTAAAGCACTAGTCATGCTTGACTACTTTCACAGCAAACAAAAAAAAAAAAGTCACACAGACATCAGCTTTAGGGAGTCACTATACCCTTTGAGCTCTTGTTTACCTCTGCTAATGATAAAAGGAGTGCAAAGTGACCAAATCAGATGCGAATTTGAACATGTATACATGTACAGGTCATCAGACAAGCGTTGCCCATTTGATGCTGGTGCTGCAGCAGTTAACATAAACACAATTTATCTGGTCTAATTTTATGTGCTGACCAATCCTCATCAAAAAATATACAGGCGGTAACTAAGCAGTGGTAACTAAGCACAACTAATACCTTTCTCAGAGATACCATCTTTTTCAGATAAACACAGGACAGATCTAACATCACTGAAGGAAGCACAATGAGTTAAGAGGTGGGAGTGCGGTCCTTTCAAAGGTACAGTTCTCCGTGTAGGTCATTACTCCCTTAGAAAACACATATGTTAAAGCTTGTCCATGGCAGGTATCTGCACAAAATGCAGTTTTGTCTGCAGTGGAAGATTTAATGACTCGCATTGTGTTCATCATCAAAGGAGGAAAAAAAATACACAATCCATCTTGGTAGACAGCAAATAAAGGTCACTGGTGGCACACATGTTTTCCTTCCAGTTTCAGATAGTTGAGTCATTTCTGGTTTTTAATGCATTTATCTTCTGTCTGGTTTTAGGACCTTTGTGGGGGGCACAAGGGGTAAGAACATTAGCTTGCAATAAGAGAAATCCACCTACCTAGATTATTAGGGGCTGATGGGGAAATGGAAGGCAAGGAATAACATTTGGCAAATTAAAATGCCTTTCAAAAAATGTTATCTAGTTTCTATTCAAGACTTGATTTTTAAAGAATTGCAAAAATCTTTTATTATGTAGAGTACCACCTCAGTGAATGGGATTAAATTGTACCTGCTACTTGCTCCTTACATTCAAAGGAGAGTCCTTAAGCAAAATCTCGCTCATGTGCATTTTGAAAGGTGACTTGTGCAATAAGACATTGGTTATCTTACTGCTTGATAAACTCAGAAGAACCAGATTTGCAGAGAAAGATGCTTGACACTTTCTGAACTCACTGCCATTAACGCGGGGACGGGAGGCAAAATATCAGTAATAACATTTGAAAAATGTGGCTGCAGCCTAACCACAATGGGTGAAAACCTGGATATGTGGTTTGAGAAGGAAAAAAAAACCACAAACTTGCTGTATGATTTATGTGGACAAGCACCGATCAACTGCTAAAAACCATGTGCACACTGTGGAAAAAAACATCATCATCTCTCATTCTTTGCATCTCATTAATCTGAAAAAAAATATTGATTAGGTTATTCAAAAAGAAAATAAAATCCTACAGCAGAAAGGAAAGGGATGGCAGAAGATAAAAAAAACTCTTTTCAGAACTTCATAGTTCAGTGAACTCTCCATTTTTCAAGAGCAAACTATAAACTGAGGACATCCATGCAAGTTTCAGCTGTGTTATTTATTAATCCAAATGTCTCTGAGCATGCTTTTTTTAAAGTTTCATAAATCATCCAGCCAAATGCTTTGTACCACTGAATGAATGATCCTTTTAAATGATTTATCTTTGTCCTTACTACAAATCTTACCTAGTCTGTTTATCTACTTTGAAGCTTCCTTAGGGCTAATCAGCTGTTTCACTTCGGTGTCTCAAAAGCCCTTGTTTTGTCTTCCTTTTGGGATTTTCTAAATGACTAGAAAAAGCATAAAAGCCAGGAAGACTGATAAGACTTTAGAAAGCTATAAAAACACTGAAAGTCATTAAACCTGTTAATCAACACACTACATGCACATGGGGGAAATTATTTTTGATAACATTTTGGTAATTTTCCCAGAAAAGCAAAGTAAAAGTGGAAGATATATATTCATATTAATTAATATTATCTTTTAATTAGTATCTGCTCCTATAACATTTACCAGCCACTGTATGACTTACCTGTTGTCCACTATGTGCAATGTAACTACCTATCACAGGGTTAACACCATAATTTGGATGTAGATAAAAGCACAATGGAGCCTATTTAACTCACTGGACAACTCGTTTATTCAAAACTGAAGAGCACATTAGAATCACAGACAGGTTTATGAGTCATGTCTAAGAGCCTGCTTTTATGGATCAAGATCATCAACTTGTACATGGAGCTCTCCCTACAAAATTTGCAGTTTAACCGCCACATTGATAAGCATACTTCCTGCTGGATGAGACAAAACAGAGTTCTCATCTAAATCATTACACAGTTTTCCAGAGACAAGTCTCTAGTGACTTAGAAAAATGAAGTACTGCACGATTTTTGTGAAGAAATGCTCGATATAGAAGTTAGTAGTCTCAGCCTATAAAAAGGAATTAATGCTCCTAATTTACACGGCTTTCCAGAGATTATTTTTTTCCATGAAGCAGGATCAAAGTTCTTGTCACAGTGAAGTTTTCCAAAGGCAGACTGTTTCCATATAAAATCTGAGCTTTGCTGGCAAGGAAAAAACTGGTTTCAAATACAGTTTTAAAGTGTTTCACTCTAGCTGAGACACAAAATGGGGTCTCAGCTACGCGTATTACCACTGAATACACTACAGCAGCTGTTGTCCACTCCTAGCTCTTATACATCGGCTAGAAAACAACATTTCACTCATTTTTCACTTTTATAAAAGGAGATATGTTTTTTGAATCCTTCATTATATTTTTGTGTTGTGGTGACCTGACTATCAAAATAACAATAATGCATGGATTGTAATCTCTTATTTTATGACTAAAATCATTAGTACCCAATTTATAGGAACATGAATGAAAATGGGCAAGAGTGTTTCATTCATGTACCCTCTAACATTTTAAATAGAAAGGGAAAGGAGAATTGAGAACTCTAGTATGATCTTCATGACGAACATGATATATGGTCTGTAACTAAAAAGTTTGACAGGTGGCTTCAGGTGGCTCCTGCATACACAGTGTTGCATGTTTTACTAAGATATTTAGTCTGTCCCAGTACTAGAAACATAGTCTTTGGAATTGCCTCAAAGATATAAAAGCACAGGTCCCGCTAAACAAAAAGAAAAATTAAATAAAGAGCAATGGGGCACATTTCTACACCAAATAGAGCCTAGAGAAAAAGGAAACCACCCTAAAATTAATGATATATAATTGCCCCTCACATTTACTTTCTCGTGTTCCTTTCTTCAAAAATCCTTTTAAAAATGCACAAAATCTGAAGCTGACAGTTTAGCTCATCTTTAGCACTTCTGTCCTCAAAAGCAATTAATTCTTTCCCTTTCAGCCTCAAGATCTCGGATTGCTTGTGCCAGTGTGTGGGTGTTAAAGAAGAATCATTATCACTCTTAGACTAACCTTTCTGGTATATAAACAAAAAGAGGGGTGACGGCCTTGTAACTGTGTGCTACAGCAGTTCCTTCTTTAGAGCCCATATTGAATGGCTGTGCCTCAAGTCTGGATGGGTGGGCTTCTGTTCATACTTTCATCTCTGTGTGTGTTGGATTAAAATTAAGACAATTAATAGCCACTACAAAACCACAAAAAGCAAGCTCAAGAGGGTTTCTTTTGTGTTTTCTTTTTGTCATCTATTAAGTATGCAAACACCTTCTGTAATAATATCTGTCCAGTATTAGTTTGCAAATATTGCTACAAGTATTGACTACACTATTAATAGGTGTAACTGATGAAACTATTTCTTTTCTTGCTGTAAGGAGATATTAGAAAAACAGTCAAAAAACCCCAAACCCTGATAAATTCAGTCCAGACTTAAAATGCTTATCAAGCTGCAGGAAACAGTAGTCTCCAAACCACACAAAGGCTTTAATCCTGCAGCATTCCTTGTAGTTTACTGCTTGCCAAAAATACCACCAACTGTAGTGGAACTATCTGTAAACTTACAATAGGATAGGTATGCAAGTGCTCTGCTGGACTTTAATGAAAGTACATCTCATATCAGAAGACAGTGTACCAAGCTCATCCCAACTGCATTACAAGCTTGAAGGTCTAAAATGTCCTCAAAGCATTGCAATGAATATCAAATGAATCAAGGTCAGCTCAGGGTTTGAAGACCAAACCGTGCAGAATTTAATTGCTTCTGCTCAGGCTTTTTCTGGGGCAAAGGCAACCGAAGACCTTTCAGGATGTGTCACTCCACAAACGTGAAACACAGTCCAACAGGCAGGGAGGGAACAGCAAAAGCTTCCGCTTTCGCTTCCATGTACAAATTAATAACATGGAGCTGTGACACCTGAGGCTCCCTGACTACTGGAAATATAAAAAAAAAAAAAAAAAAAAAAAAAAAAAAGACATATCTACCAGTTAGGATCATTAACCCAAAGACAACCACAATCCACATTTACTGTCACAACACCCCATATTTCTCTATTCAGGTGTACTGTCTTCACCAGTCCACAGTGGGGTGGAGCACACGCTCAGCAGTTAGCCAGTGATACCAAGCTGTGTGGTGTGGTCGACACACTGGAGGGAATGGATGTGCCATCCAGAAGAACCTGGACAGGCTGGAAAGGTGGCGCCATGAAAAACTCATGAAGTTCAACAGGGCCAAGTGAAAAGTCCTGCACATGGGCCTGGGCAATCCCAAGCACAAATACAGGCTGAGAGATAAGTGGATTGAGCAGCCCTGAGGAGATGGACTTGGGGGTACTGATGGATGGAAAACTGAATATAATCCAGCAACATGCACTCGCAGCCCAGGAAGCCAACTGTATACTGGGCTGCATCAAGAGGAGTGTGACCAGCAGGTTGAGTGAGGTGATTCTCCCCCTCTGCTCTGCTCTCGTGAGACCAAACCTGGAGTACTGCACCCAGCTCTGGGTTCCCAACATAAGAAGGACATGGACCTGCCTGAGCGAGTCCAGAGGAGGCCATGAAGATGATCAGGGGGATGGAGCACCTCCCTTATGAGGACAGGCTGAGAGAGTTGGGGTTGTTCAGCCTGGAGAAGAGAAGGCTCCAGGGAGACCTTATAGCGGCCTTCCAGTACTTAAAGGGGGCTACAGGAAAGATGGGGAGGGACTCTTTATCAGGGGGTGTAGGGATAGGATGAGGGATAATGATTTCAAACTGAAGGGGGTTAGATTCAGATTAGATATAAGAAAGAAATTCTTCAATGTGAGAGTGGTCAGACACTGGCACAGGTTGCCCATAGAAGCTGTGATTGCCCCCTCCCTGGAAGTGTTCAAGGCCAGGCTGGATGGGGCTTTGCGGTGTCCCTGCCCACGGCAGGGGGGCTGGAACTAAACTTTAAGATCCCTTCCAACCCATTCTGATTCTATGAAATCCCATGGGACAGTACATGCCAGATAAGATATACTTTGGATAGGTGGTGAGGCAGCCAGGGAGAGGAGAATAGTATGAGAGAGGGAAACTTGCAAAAGGGAGAAAAATATTCCATTTGGAGGTGGTTATGAAATAAACGCCATGAGATATTAATATATATTTATATGTATATATGTGTGTGTGTGTGTGTGTGTGTATAAGAAGTATCTGCATATGAATAGGCATACATAAATATATATAGGTCAAGCTTTTCAGAAAAAAGCTGTGAGTGGAGATGCCTATCTTAAGACTTTTGAAGAGAAGCTTGCTTTTTGCATGCTCAGCAAGCAGCAAGAAAAGTGCAGGTATTGAAGAACCTATTGCATGGCTTACATTCATTCTCTCAAGTCACATTTCATCCTGGTTTGACACCAATTAGAGCTGGTCATTAGAAAATTCTTCAAGGTGATGAAGGGGATGGCTCTGAGTACCTGACAGATCAGAACTGGCATGTTTGGTTTTATACGTGCAATTTATTTCAATTGCAAAAAGGCCTTGATGTAGTAAAGAATAAGTATCTTGCCAAAATATATTCTATGGTATGTCATTTCACACTTACCCTAATCTAGAAAGTCATTTGAAGCAGACCTGCCATTTAACATGCAGTTTGCTTTTTCCTCCTGAAGATGAATTCCTGTATCACTTTTACAACTGCACCACAATAAGTATGAAACCCTAATATGTCTTCTTTTGGCAACTAGAGGATAGAAATGATCCAGGACAATATATTTTAGATACTGGCCACTTTAACAGTGACACTGTTGCTTTATATATTTGCAGCAATGACTTCCATTTGCTCTATTTCATTTGCACCCAGTTCCTAGTAAGATCATCCATGAGGATTTCATATTTCATATGTACATTGCTCCTGTTTTATTATTTTTAAATTTTTTCCTAAAATGTTGCTCCAGCAATAGGCTATAATGTATGAGCCTTCATTTACAGAAATTTGCTGCAGGTTCTGCTACTACTGTAGAAATTTTATATTACTGATCTAGTAATTAGAAATATTCAGTGTCAACAGTTTAGCAGATGTACCTTGCTCTCCCTCTTCCCACATACTGCAAAAGGATGAGGAAGCATCTCTACACATGATGTCTCTTCTTTTTGGCTAAGTCCTTAAGCAAGAACTCAGCCCAATAACTTCCATTTTGATTAAGCTTCTCAGAGCCTCAGACACCTACATTACCAGTGAAAAGCAAGGTGAAATCAGTATTTAGCACACTTGAAGGTGGCTGCTGGTAGCATCCCTTCAGATTGCAGAGACCATTGCAAGGACAGTATCCAGAAACCTATCTACTATTCTTTAAATCGTTCACACAGAAGGATGTAGACCCAGTGATTAAAAAAACCTGTTAAATAGCATACATTCCACCTCTGGAAAAACTCATACCTATCTGTGGTAATTTTTCCCTGGCTTGAGACCATCAGGCCCAAACCTGGAGAGAGGTGAGAAGACACAACCCATGTTATTCAATGCACTATGGATTCTGCCACATCAGCTGAAAAACAGGATAAAACTTATTGCAGCAAATTTTCAACAGGCAGAAAGATCCTCACCTCAGGAAAATTTGAGCTTAGACCACATGTTAACTGTATCACCCCATGTCATTGAAGACTTCAGCCTCTTTTCCATGGTCTCCGTGTGCATCACTCCTGCTACACTACCTGCTATCCTACCCCTCTGTAATGTACTGGAGGGTGGAAACCTCCCGCAGAAACATTTCCTCAAGGTGGCATAAACTCAGGAAAAAGACACTAAAAACATGCTTTACATTGAGCAACATTCTTGCAGAGGAGAAGCGCTGCCAAATGGGCCACCCCAAGCACTGGAAGTAGAGAGATGCTGGCAGCAGAGAGGCTAGGCTCACTCACCCTGCCACACCACCACAAGCTCTGGAGCCCCATGAGCAGCATTGCTGGGGATGGATGCAAGAGCATAACAGACGCTACTTTCAGATTTAAAAAAGAAATAAAAGTAAAATGTGTGACCGCTTTATTCGCACACACTTGTTTCCAAACCAAAAACACTCCCTGCAGGATAAATGCTGTCACATCATGATGTGCCACAGAAATAGTCACTAAGAATATGTATGATACCAGGTCCTGAGAGCTCAACAACAGAAGTGATTTCTCTAAAAGAAAAGGAAGATCTTAGTGTCAGCTCTCTGGCTGCAGAGAGAAATCCAAGCACAGGACACTTGCAGTCTTGATCCCAACTACCAGGGATCCCAACTGCAGATCAACATGCTCCCAAGTCCTGTGTGAGGTGCCAGCAGCCTGACTGCAATGCTGCCAACCCACTGGAGGCAGGAGGTACTTTCAATGAAGAAAACTATCCAGTTCCAGTTAGTGAATTTTCACTTGCAATATAAATTTCAAATATGGAGGAGCAGCAAGGATTTGAAATATAAAGACAAACTGCTATGTTGTTTTCAAGACAGACTCTATTAGGAACAAGCTGAGAGACACCATTTAGTCTAGTAAATTTACATTATGGGTTATTCAGCAAGGTTTAACCTATGAAAATTCAAAAGGCTGCAATAGAGGTAACATCTACCTTCTTAAAATCTCTCTTAAATGCATGACAAGTAAACCATATTTACAAACAGATTTTAAGAAAAAAAAAAAAAAAAAAAAATCTGCAACAACGTAGTCCAAACTAGAATTAATGGTAATCAATAAAGGAGTAGAAAAATCTGAGTAAATCTCAGGGATAATCCTCATTTGACTGTATAATCACTTTATATGTGAGATGTCCTTTCCAGTGGTTCTGTGAGATGCAGTGATTGCTTTTAAGTTCCAACTAAAGCACTGGTACACACAGCTCTCTCCAGTGATGGTTTTCCAGAGCTAAGACTTGCAACAACTGAGGCAGATTTGACCGTCATAGGGGTGATTTGGCAATATCTTCTATGCATGCACAAACACAGAACTCATAATATATTGAATATAACTAGCCAACGTCTACTGCTTAGTGGTCAAGAAAAGCAATAGCTCTTAGAGAAGACCAGTAGCCAATGCAGTTTTAACAAAACAGGAAAAACTTCACTGGAAAAAGCCCATACCTTTGTGGTCACAGCCAAAAAATAAATGTCATCAGCATCAAACATCAAAAAACTTAATTCAAAACACTAGATTTTGGCATAGGGCTTGGTTTGCCATTCTACATATATGTATATTCAGCAAACTTTATCCAAATCTAAACCAAGCCATCACCACTCAACAAACATACATGCCCTGTTCTTGAGCTCCACATGCAGTAGTAATAACATTTATGAGAGAAAACATGTTTTATAACTGTATTCAGGACTTGTCCTTCATGGATGTAATGGTTTGACTCTGGCTAAATGCCAGGTATCCACCAAGTCGCTCTATCACTTCCCCCCGCCCCCCCCCCCCCCCCCCCCCCGCTTTTCCCTTTGTTTTCTCAACGGGGTAAAGAGGGGAAAGAAGATAAACTAACCCTTGTGGGTGAAACAAAAGCAGTTTTAATATAAGCACAATGAAGCAAAGGTCCATGCGTGGAAGCAAAAGCAAACAGATTTATTCTCTACTTCCCATGGACAGGCGATGTGGGGCCTTCTCAGGAGCAGGGCTCCAATACGCGTAGTGGTTGCCTCGGAGGACCAAGGGTGACCCCACCCCCTTCCTCCTTTCTCCCAGCTTTATACTGAGCAGACGTCACATGGTATGGAATATCCCTTGGTCAGTTGGGGTCAGCTGTCCTGGCTGTGTCCCCTCCCAAGATCTTGCCCACCCCGTCCCCCTGGGGAAAATATCAGAAAGAGCCTTGGTGCTGTATAAGCACTGCTCAGCAGCAGCCACAACACCAGGGTGCTATCAACACCCTGCCAGCTCCCAGCATAAACCACAGCACCGTGAGGGCTGCTATAGGGGAAAGTTGATTCCAGTTCAGCCAGACCCAGTACAGTCTCCACCCCTTATTCCATACCATTTACATTATGCCCAGGTCCCACATAATATTCATTTATCCATTCCATAAGCTTTCTTCACTCCTTCAGATGTTCAGTGACTTGGCTTCCATCTGTCAAGATAGATGTTCAGGACAGAAGTATGCTTGACCGTTGGACTCCAGCACCAGCTAGGTTTGGGTCATCATTACACGTATCTGGTTCACTCTTCGTCATTCCTACTTCCTCCATCACTTCCTGCAACATACAACTCATCCCACAGATTACTTTCCCCCCAAGGTTAAATGTTCTTGAGGCACACACTGAGTAGTCCCATCCTCCCGCATTACCCACCAAGTACATCCAGGTCCCTGAGCAAAGACAATCCCACGAGTGGGCTTGCCTTTTCTCAAGGAAGGAGCAATCCACACTGCCTTCCCCAGCCATTTCCCTGTGTGTACTACGGGGACCTTATCTCCTCCCACAGTATGAAGGGGGTTTGTTTGGGCAGGACCAGGACGGTTAACAGATCCTCTGGTATTAATTAGCCAAGTGGCTTCTGCTAAATTTATATCCCAGTGCTTCCATCCCCCATTGTTCAATGCTCTCAACATAGTCTTCAACAGTCCATTATATCTTTCAATCTTTCCAGACGCTTGTGGGTAATAAGGGATGTGATACACCCACTCAATGCCATGTTTCCTTGCCCAGGAGTTTATAAGATTATTTCCAAAATGGGTCCCGTTGTCTGATTCAATTCTTTCAGGAGTACCATGCCACCATAAAATTTGCCTTTCAAGACCCAAGATGGTATTTCGGGCAGTGGCATGATTTACAGGGTACGTTTCAAGCCAACCCGTAGTTGCTTCTACGCTGAGTATGTAGCTCTTGCCTTGGCGTGTTCGTGGCAGTGGTCCAATATAGTCAATCTGCCAGGCCTCACCGTATTGAAAACTCAGCCATCGCCCTCTGTTCCAGGGACACTTTACTCGTGTGGCTCGCTTGATTGCAGCACATGTTTCACATTCGTGAGTGACCTGTGAGATGGCCTCCATGGTCAGGTCCACCCCTCAATCACGAGCCCATCTGTACGTTGCATCTCTGCCAGGATGCCCTGATGTTTCATGGGCCCATCGAGCTACAAACAGCTCACCCTTACGCTCCCAGTCCAGGTCCAGCTGAGCTACTTCAATTTTGGCAGCTTTGTCTGCTTGCTCATTGTTTTGATGTTCTTCAGTGGCACGCCTTTTGGGCACATGAGCATCTACATGGCACACCTTTAGAGCCACGTTTTCCACTCGGGCAGAGATGTCCTGCCACAATGCAGCAGCCCAGATGGGTTTACCTCTGCGCGGCCAATTGGTCTTCTTCCACTCCTGTAGCCACCCCCACAGGGCGTTAGCCACCATCCAGGAGTCTGTGTAGAGATATAGTACTGGCCACTTCTCCCGTTCAGCAATCTTTAGGGCTAGTTGGATCGCTTTTACTTCTGTAAACTGACTTGACTCTCCTTCTCCTTCAGTGGCCTCAATGACTTGTCTTGTGGGACTCCACACAGCAGCTTTCCACTTCCAATGGCTTCCTACCACACGACAGGATCCATCAGTGAATAGAGCATAACGCCTCTCATCTTCTGGTAACTCGTTATATGGCGGTGCCTCTTGGGCACGAGCCACCTCCTCAGGCAACGCTCCAAAATCTCTACCTTCTGGCCAGTCCATGATCTCTTCCAGGATCCCTGGATGGTTGGGTTTCCCCAGTCGAGCCCGTTGCGTGATCAACGCTACCCATTTACTCCAGGTAGCACTGGTTGCATGGTGTGTGGAAGGAATGTTTCCTTTGAACATCCAATGTAATACAGGCAACCGTGGTGCCAAGAGGAGCTGTGCTTCTGTACCAACAACTTCTGAAGCAGCTCAAATCCCCTCATATGCTGCCAGTATCTCCTTTTCAGTCGGAGTGTAGTGGGCTTCTGATCCTCGATATCCCTGGCTCCAGAATCCTAAAGGTTGACCTCGAGTTTCACCTGGTATCTTCTGCCAGAGGCTCCATGTGAGTCCGTGCTCCCCAGTTGATGTGTAAAGTATATTTTGCACAGCTGGTCCTGTCCGAACAGGCCCAAGAGCTACTGCCCGAGCTATCTCTTGTTTGATGTGCTCAAAGGCTTGTTGCTGCTCAGGACCCCACTGAAAATTGTTCTTCTTTCGGGTCACTTGATAGAGAGGGCTCACAAGCTGACTGTAACCTGGAATATGCATCCTCCAAAATCTCACAAGTCCGAGGAAAGCTTGTGTTTCCTTCTTGTTGGTCGGTGGAGACATAGTTGCTATCTTGTTGACAACATCCAATGGCACATGACGGCGTCCATCTTGCCATTTTATTCCCAAGAACTGAATTTCTTGTGCTGGTCCCTTGACCTTGCTTTTCTTTATGGCAAACCCAGCTCTCAGAAAAATCTCAATTACTCTTTGTCCTTTCTTGAACACTTCTTCTGCCTCATTGCCCCACACAATGATGTCATCAATGTATTGTAGATATTCAGGGGCATCACCCTTTTCCAGTGCAGTTTGAATTAGTTCATGACAAATAGTGGGGCTGTGCTTCCACCCCGGGGGCAGTCGATTCCAGGTATACTGGACACCCCTCCATGTGAAAGCAAACTGTGGCCTGCACTCTTCTGCCAAAGGAATTGAAAAGAATGCATTGGCAATATCGATTGTGGCGTACCACTTGGCTGCCTTTGACTCAAGTTCATATTGGAGCTCTAACATATCTGGTACAGCAGCACTCAGTGGTGGCGTCACTTCATTCAGGCCATGATAGTCTACTGTTAACCTCCACTCTCCGTCAGACTTTCGCACCGGCCATATTGGGCTATTAAAAGGCAAATGTGTCTTACTGATGACACCTTGGTTCTCCAGTTGACGAATCAATTCTTGGATGGGAGCCAGAGAGTCTCGATTTGTACAATACTGCCGTCGGTGCACGGTCCTCATAGCAATTGGCACCTGTTGTTCTTCAACTTGCAACAGTCCCACAACAAAAGGATCTTCTGAGAGGCCAGGCAGATTAGACAACTGTTTTACTTTTTCGGTATTCACGCTGGCCACGCCAAAAGCCCATCGGTATCCTTTCGGGTCTTTGAAGTATCACCTCTTGAGATAGTCAATGCCTAAGATGCAACGGGCTTCTGGGCCAGTTACAATGGGATGTTTTTCCCACTTGTCCCCAGTCAAGATAACCTCGGCCTCCAATACTGATAGTTCTTGACAGCCCCCTGTCACTCCTGAGATCCAGACAGGTTCTGCCCCTCTATAACTTGATGGCATTAGTGTACATTGTGCCCCGGTGTCAATTAAAGCCTGGTACTTCTGTGGACTTGATGTGCCAGGCCATCGAATCCACACTGTCTAATACACCCGATCATCCCTTTCCTCCTCCTGGCTGGAGGCAGGGGCCCTCTATTCCCGTTCTTGGTCGGAGTATTCACTGTCTGACTCTTGCCGTGCCAGGCCGGAGGTTCCTTCTTCAGGGTCAAGGGAGGTGATCTCAGTCTTTCTGTATCTGGGAGATCGCTGGTTACTTTCTTGTGGTTTTACACCAGCTACATTAACAACCTTCTTGGATGTCTTCTTCTTGGCAGGGGTCTTTCCTCGCAATTCATGTACACGTGCTTCCAACTTAAAGGTGGGTTGACCATCCCACTTCCTCATGTCCACCCCCTGGTCGCGCAGGAAGAACCAGAGTTCGACACGTGTCATACGCCTTGGCTTCCCTTTCCCCCTGAGACAGAAGAGAAATGATTTCTTGGGGAGCTCCTAACATCCAGGGCACTTGCCCGTAGAGATGAGGAGGTACCAAGACTCTCTTCAAAGTTCTGAAGCCAGGAAGAGACTGCCTCCACAGTTGGCGTACATCTTAGCCCTTCTCCTGCATCCATTTCTGGGTAGTACATTGCGGCCAAGCTGGCAGAATACGAGGATGGCGCACCTTTAATCACCTTCCTCCACATGGCCCGTGTGCATGGGACATCCTCTGGATTTTTAGGGGCTTCATCATTATCTGGATCACCATAGATGACTTCCATCACTGCTAATTCTCTCAGGTACTGGACACCTTCATCTGCAGTAGTCCACTTCCCTGGGGTGTTGTCCATAAGATCTTCCTTGAAAGGATACCTTGCTTTAACACTTGAAAGGAGCTGTCTCCACAGACTGCAAATTGCTGTCTCTTTTCCAATTCCCCTTTCAATTCCTCGATTTCTAGCAAGGGAACCCAGCTGTTGGGCTTCCTTACCTTCCAGTTGCTGAGCATCTGCCCCATTATCCCAGCATCGCAGCAGCCAGGCAGCGATCCGCTCACCTGGCTGGCAGCAATAGTCTTTCCGCAGATCTCACAGTTCTGATGACGTCAGGGACCGGGTAGTTTCTGCCTCCTGTTTCAGTTCTGTTATTCC
Source organism: Athene noctua (assembly GCF_965140245.1). Taxonomy (NCBI): domain Eukaryota; kingdom Metazoa; phylum Chordata; class Aves; order Strigiformes; family Strigidae; genus Athene; species Athene noctua. Next base: position 21,162,320 of record NC_134077.1, on the reverse strand, counting down.
CTCTTCTGATACCTTTGCTGAAGGACCAGCTTCTTCCGCTTCTTTCTCCTCCCTTATTAATCAAGGGTATGGGCCTGTTGTTCTCCTTGTCCATTGTTTCTTTTTACTGGGGCAATCTCTGTTGCTGTTGTTATTGTTTGAGTTCCCATGTCAACCACAGTCCTTTGAGAGTGCTGAACTGCAGCTCGGTAAGCACAGGCCAGGCCCCAGTAAAGTGCTAGAAGTTGCTGATTCTCGTTGGGATAGGCAAGACACCCCTCTATCGGGTGATGTGTCAATTTTGTGGGGTTGCTTGCCTGTTCAGGGGTGAGATCCCAGGCTACAGGAGGTGATAACCATCCTAGGAATCTGCCCAATTCCTTCCACGCTCCCTGCCACCCAGGAACAGGCTGCCTCAGGGCACATTTTGGCACCGATTCACTCAAAATTTGCGTTCTCTTACACCAAAAGCATACCGAGCTCCACACAACACACAACAGGCGAACAGCATTAACAAAGAGTATCAATGAGCTAACATAAGGATGACTAAGTACCTCGGGAGCCTGCAAAATAAAACCACTCATGAAGGTCCCAATTCCTTGCAGCATGTTCCCGAGCTTAACAAAATAAAGCTAAGCAGCACAATAAACAAGCCCGTGACCAGCACAAGAGCTTGTTGCTTAATAACTACTATAGCTACAGCACATTTAATATAAAACTGCCGTTGTTTTGCCCCACGTTGGGCACCAGAATAGACTGTGATGGTTTGACTCTGGCTAAATGCCAGGTATCCACCAAGTCGCTCTATCACTTCCCCACCCCCCCCCCACCCCCCTTCCCTTTGTTTTCTCAACAGGGTAAAGAGGGGAAAGAAGATAAACTAACCCTTGTGGGTGAAACAAAAGCAGTTTTAATACAAGCAAAGCAAAGCAAAAGTCCGCGCGTGGAAGCAAAAGCAAACAGATTTATTCTCTACTTCCCATGGACAGGCGATGTCGGGCCTTCTCAGGAAGCAGGGCACCAATACACGTAGTTGTTGCCTCAGAGGACCAAGGGTGACCCCACCCCCTTCCTCCTTTCTCCCAGCTTTATACTGAGCAGACGTCACATGGTATGGAATATCCCTTTGGTCGGTTTGGGTCAGCTGTCCTGGCTGTGTCCCCTCCCAAGATCTTGCCCACCCCGCCCCACTGGGGGAAATATCAGAAAGATCCTTGGTGCTGTGTAAGCACTGCTCAGCAGCAGCCACAACACCAGGGTGCTATCAACACCCTGCCAGCTCCCAGCATAAACCACAGCACCATGGGGGCTGCTATAGGGGAAAACCAATTCTAGTTCAGCCAGACCCAGTACAATGGAAAAAAGAATCTCAGGTCTTTTATACATGGAACATATTCATTTATTTAAAAAGGCATCATAGAATTAGAGATTCATAAAATACCACATTGGAAGAGACTTCAAGGATCATCTGGTGCAACCTTCCTTGGCAAAAGCACAGCCTAGACAAGATGGCCCAACACCCTGTCCAGCTGAATCTTAAAAGTGTCCAATGTTAGGGAATCCACCACTTCCCTGGTGACATTATTCCAATGGCTGAGTGTTCTCATTGTGAATAATTTTCCTTTTGTGTCCAGTAAGAATCTTCCCAAAAGTAACTTGTACCCATTGTACCCACTATCCCTCGTCTTTTCCATGTGACTCCTTGTAAAAAGGGAGTCTCCTTCTTCTTTGTAGCCATTCTTTAAATACTAGAACATGGTGGTAAGGTCTCCCCTAAGCTTTCTTTTCTCAGGTTAAACAAACTCAACCCTCACAGCCTTTCCTCACATGGCAGGCTTCCCAGTCCTTTGATCATTTTTGAGGCCCTCCTCTGGACCCTCTCCAGCCTGTCCACATGTTTTTGCATAGTGGGGACCAAAAGTGAACACAGTATTCCAGATGTGACCTGACAAGCACTGACTAGTGTGTGGTAATGACTTCTTTATCTCTGCTGGTGATGCCTTTGTTGATGCAACCCAGCATCCTGTTGGCTTCCTTTGTCACTGCAGCACCCTGTTTGCTCATGTTGAGCTTGTGTCCACCAGGACCCCAGGTCCCTTTCCAGAGAGCTGCTCTCCAGCCAGGTAGATTCCAGCCTGTGCCGCACTCCTGGATTATGTTTTCCCAGGTGCTAGACCTTACACTTGTTCTTGCTGAACTTCATAAGGTTCTTGTTAGCCCACTCTTCCAATCTACCTAGGTCTTCCTTCAGCATGGCTCTCCCTTCCAAAGTGACCACTTCCCCACTCAGTGTGGTATCATCAGCGAACTTCATCAGGATACACTTGATCCCATCATCCAGATCACTTATGAAGATATTAAGCAGCATTGGGCCCAATATCGATCCCTGGGGGACCTCCCTTGTGACAGTCTGCCAATTTGAACAGGAGCTATTTCCCACCACTCTCTGGGTGCAGCCTGCCAGCCAATGCCCCACCCACTGCACAGACCATTTGTCTAGACTGTAACACACCTGTTTCTCTCAGAGGAAGCTGTGGGAAACTGTATGGAAAGCCTTGGAGAGATCCAGGTAGACAATGCCCACCACTCGCCCTACATCAACCAAGCAGGTCACTTTGTCCTAGATGGCAATCAGGTTTGTAAAGCATGATTTGTCCTTAATGGATCCATTCTGACTTTTCCCAATCATGTGTTTCGTTTGACTTGTGATAGCCCCCAGGAGTATTCATTCCATAACTTTCCCAGGGACTGAAGTAAGACTGATAGGCCTATAATTTTCTGGATCATCCTTTAAGCCTGTCTTGTGGATGGGAGTGACATTAGCCACTTTCCAGAATAATGGGACATCCCCCAATCTCCACAATATCTCAAAGATTATGGAGAGCAGCTTTGCAACGTCAACCAGCTCTCTAACTCCCTCGGGTGGATAACATCAAAGTCCATCAATTGGTAGGGATGAAGCTCCTGCAATAGTTCACATACCAACCCTTCCTTCACTGACAGTGTGTCTGTGTTTGCATCGACCTGGACTTTTGTTTGCAAGGCCTGGGGCCCAACAGTGCTGGTAAAGACAGAGGTGAAGAAAGTGTTGAGAACGTCTGCCTTTTCAGTGCTGTTGATGACAAATTCCTCTCCTGTTTAACAGTGGGCCAATATTTTCCTTTGCTATCTGCTTGTTGTTTCTGTACCTGAAGAACCCTTTCTTGTAGTTTTTAACACGTCTGGCCAACTTCATTTTAAGCTGAGCTTCTGCTTTTCTAACTGCATCTCTGCACACCCTGGCAATGCCATTGTAGTTCTCAAGGGGTATTTGTCTGCTTTTCCATCTCTGGTATGCTTCACTTTTGGTTTTGAGCAGACTCAGAAGTTCGCAGTTAAACCAAGGGGGTCTCTTACTCTGCCTACTTCCCTGACCTTTAAAGAGGATGAACAGTTTTTGTGCTTCCAGGAGAGTGTTCTTGAAAAACTCCCAGCACTTGCTAGCTCCTTTATCTATCCTCCATGGAAGCTTCTCATGGAATCCCTCCCAACAGAGCTCTGAGCAAGCTGATGTTTGCTCCTCTAAAATCTGAAATCTTTGTCTTAGTAGTTACCTTCACTGTGCTCAGCAGGATCCCAAACTCCACAATACTGTGATCACTGCAGCCAAAGCTATCACTAACTGAGATATTACGAAGAAGGTTTTCTTGCTTTGTGAGTAGCAAGTTCAGCAGTGCCTCATTCCTGGTTAGCACATCTAACATTTGTATGAGGAAACAGTTCTCTATGCATTCCAGGAACTTGGTGAAATATTAAATCAATATTTGATGCAGCAGAAAAAATACAGCAGTGAGAATTAACCTAGCATTTCATTGAAGATTAGGTGGAGAATCTAATTACACTTGTATTGTGCTAGAAAGTAACTGCCTCTAAGCCCTCATTCATTCGTGAGAACCAAAAGACCTTGTGAAAGCTGAGAGGCCTCTTAGTCATATTTCCTCCATCTGTTTAGGGAGAACACGCGCATTTGTGCAACAGGGTAGTTTAAACAAGAGAATCCACTTCCCAAATCACTGACAACTTGAGGCTTGAGCAAGAAAAAGACTCCTAAGGAAAAAAAGCCTTCAAACTAAACTGAAGATAGAGGTAATTTTCTGGGACCCAGATGCAAATAAAAGGTTTTTAGAGTGGACTGAAACACAACTGTATGCATCTGTGTGCTTCAGAAAGAAACAGAGGAAAGTAAAGAAAGCCTGGAAGCAATTAAAAGAATCTGAGAACATGTGTGGGCAGTCCTGATGGGCAGAGGCCTGGCTGAAAGCAGAGAGCTGACGGGCACGCAGAGAAACGTCCCTGTGTATCCACCACGAGCTGAGGGCCATGAGGATTGTGTGGTGGCACCACGGCGACCTTCCACTGCTCTGGCTGGCAGAGGTAGATGGGCCTTCATCATAATTCAGCTTTCTAGGGCAGTTAATTAGTACATGTTGTGTAAATTTTGTTTAAACTGGCATTCTCTGGAAACACAGTATCTTCCCTACGGGACACAAGTGGCCCAACCTGTCCCTGTTCTCACTTTTTAAGGCTGCATTTCAGTCTTAAAAAAAAGAACATCTTATCTCCAGAAGCAAACAGGGAACTGCTGTCAGAAGAGACATTCACTATTGACTATAGCTGTTGGCAACACCCTGACAGCAATTCAGCAAGTCCAGAGGAGCACAGTCATGCATTCCTGTACACAGACCACAAAAATCCCCCACAGCCATACAGAGTTGATGATTTTACAAATTCACCGCAAGAAAATAAAATAAATATTCCTGTGGCTGTTGTTTACATTTTTGCTTGTTCGGATTAAAAGCAAGCATGCCAACTACTAATACCATTCTTTAACATGAAAAATTTTATTAGTCTATATTCAGCTTCACACTCACACACACACAAATCTGGAGCCCTTGGGAGGAGCAGGAGGGAAAGAAAATCTTTATTCCCCAAGGGATAAGATAAGTTTTTACAGGCTATGACTCTTTTAAGAGGTCACATCATGTCAAATTGCTGCCTAGGAAAGCAAGTAAAAGATATAGAAGGAATGCTAAAAGCCAGAGATGACTTGCAGCTACCCGGCGGGCCAAGCTGACACAAAGCCTCCTGAGAAATTATTACCTCATGTTTTCAGTTGGGATGTTTTGTGAATATTTCCTGAAGAAAAGAGAATAGAAAAAACTGATGCTTACAAGAACTGAAACTTTCTGCATTTATAGGCAGTGGGCACCCTGCTGTTACCATCAGCAGGAGGAGCTGGGTAGGTCTAAAGAGCAGCCACACGGTCAGAGTAACACAATACAGACTTCCTTTCTGTCATAAGTATCAGCCAAAAAAATTATTTTCAGGTTAACAAGCGCTTAACAAAATAAAACAGGTGCATCAGGACAGCCATGAAAAATTACTTGATAGTCAGTGTCTTTCATGGGGATTGTTTCAGTGAATTATTTCACAAAATGATCCTGAGTTCCACAAGTTTATATAAATATCAGCCTCTGAATAGCTCAGAGGAGCAGTTTTCCACTATGAGGGTGGTTGTGAGTGGTTTCCTGAGAGACATCGCTCTTGGACATAACAGTTGATGAATACCAAATGGCAAATGTCAAAATTTTAAAACAAGCACATGGAGTAGCAAACTGTCTTTTTTGCACACAGATTCAGTTTACTTGCCTGAAAATATAAATATTTTTAAAAGGACATTCCTTCCTGTACCTTCATAAGGACCACTACAAGAAAACCCCATACAGACACATAGAAAATCTAGACTAAGTCACTGCAGAAAAATGAGAGAGCACATATGTCTTCTCAGCTCCATCACTGCTGAAAGCCTATTCAACAGCATAGCTTTTTCACCAGTCCTGTTCAACTGAAGTGCTCGAAACAGCAGCAAATTTGGTACCATAGCTACAAGTTGCTTTACCCCTTGAGCTCTCTTCACTCCCTGCTCCTGCTGTACATCCTTTACTTGCAAGATTTCTACTCTTACAGTCTCAAGGTCCACATTTCTTGCCAGCAACATGAAGAATGTACCTCATACTGCATTTCCCCACAGCAGGGAGCTCAGTGGTGTCCCACAGGCTTTAAGGAAGCCTCTGATGGATGGGACCTATAGCTTCAGGATGGGACTGCCAGATCCTGCACAGTGTGATATAGCACACAACCCCGCAGGGGAAGGAGATGACTCTGAGTCACTCCTGCACTTGCCACCACCACAACATGCAGCATTCCCTCCTATCCTGCATCCACCCATCCTAGGACAACACAGTGATAGTCTGGGAGGATTGCAAGAGGTCATCTCATCTCTTCGGCTGGGAGAGATCAGAAGAGGTCATCTCATCTCTCGGTTGAGAAGGATTGCAAGAGGTCATCTTGTCTTTCTGCTTGCCCAGGGCAGGACACTGATGACACTCCCAGCATGTGCTTGTCCAACTAGTTCCTAAAAACCTCCACTACATCCCCAGGCATTTTGTCTCATAGCATCTTCAGTCCATTGCAGGGGTGCCACTACTTCTTGCTCTATCCTCTGCAAACTTAAAAACCAGATTTTTTTTGTTTCTCTTGGTGTTTGAATGAAGAGTTACATTCCCCACTTCTTCAGAAAACCATGAACAATCTCAAGACATTTCACCTTCCCAAAGACTTTCCCTGTGGCTGTTGCTCTCACAACCAAAAAAACAGGGATTTTGTTTCTGAAAAATTTCAGACTCCTACTGTGTACCTAATTGTTATTTTTATCTTAATGCAATGACTTCACACAACCCTGTCTTGTTGATGTTGAAAGTTGATCTGGGAAGCACTGGACCCTTCCCTGAGTTCCTCTGGCAGAGCATGACAGCATTTTCACCAGATTTCAGGGACAAAACTCTTACCACCTTTAAAGCAGCCAGTGTTTCCCATGACACCCAAACTGCAACAGTCCCAAGGGACTGCCAGTTCCCACTGCTGTGGGCATTAAGAGTCAATGTAGAGCAGTTTCTCCTCTCTTCAGCAGCCACATATCCTTGGGATCAGACTGAACCAGGACAAAAACAAAACCATACTCTTGCTCCCTTGGAAAGAAGGATGCATGTTCCCAGAAAGAGCAGCACTTTACTCTTCACAAGACAAGAATATACACTTTTGCATCCACAGTAAAAAGGATCCACATGCACAACTGACATAAAAAAGGATAACTGAGGAATGTCTGTTAAACTACTGAATTGTCTTGATAATGACAGTAAAGAAAATTCAGAAAAACAAGAGAAAGTAAGCCTTAAATGCCAAGAGTCAGAAGGGACTCGGGCTCAAGGGAGTTAAAAGAAGTTAAAATGAAAGCCCCAGGGTCACAGTGTCTTAATTCCTTAATTCTTCACAGGAAATAAATTTATGATAATATCTTCCTGAAGACAATTCATTATTCTAGGCTTATTAAAAATCAATAGTCACCAGGCAGACTCCAATGCCATGCTGCCTCCTATATACTAATCAAATCCTTTAGTTGCATTCAGACAGAGTAATTATACACTCCAGCATGGGTGAGCGCCTTGTTATAGCTTTCTCCTGTGCCTTACAGTTCCCAGAGTACTACAGTCTCATTTCTAGCCACATCTATCAGTCAGACAAACCTCCAGAGCACAGTATTGTTTCCCTTACAGCAATTATAGTCTTGACTAGGGTATCTTGGTTAAAAACAGACAGCTTTAAAAAAGCACGTTGTTATAAAAACAGAGCTTTTGTCTTCTTAAGATTAAAAAAATAAGAATCTGCATCCTAACCAAACATTAAATAACCTCATATAAATGTCACTTTTCAGGGAACTTAGAGCCTGAGTGTTTTGTTCTTGTGGAGGTATTGCATGAGGAAGAACGGCTGATTATACCACAGACATTTGATACTCTTAAAATAAAATGTACTGTGTACTAAACAAAATGCAGTAGTTTCACTTTCTCTGGTAGGAGTAGACAGTTTTTCCTCCTGGTCATCTGCCTTGATTCAGCCACACAAACAGGACATTAAAAAGTACAGTGCAGTTTTTTATCTTGATGTCTTATATATTTAACAAACATCGGCCAGTCTACTTACAAGCTTCCCGAGAGGTGCGTCAAGACCATATTATTTAAACAGAAAATTAATACATTGAAGCAACTTTGTATTCCTCCAGTAAACCCCAATTACACTAGCCATAGAATGACAACAAACTGAAGATTACAAGGATGAACTAAGGCTTAATTTTCTCACCACATGTCTGGTAGCAAATTGCTAATATTATTGTAGTCTCCATTCCTATAATGGCTGCACAGAGATATCATTACATCCAGTTTGGTTTTTCCTTTTTCTTTATATATGCTGCCAAGAGTATAATAAATTACCAGCTATGGATTCTTCAAATTCCCACAACTTTCAATCATTCTTCCCCCTTCTTTTTTTTAAATCCCCAAAAGTCCACAGGTATCTATGTAAAACTTCTTGCACTCTCCAAGCATTCTATATTGATTTTAACATGATCATATTTGAAAGAGTGAGGTGAAGTACTGGAAAACTTTTGTCCTGAGCATTCAGAAAAATCTACTGTTTATTTTAATTTTGATCTACTACTCTCTTACCGGCAAGATTAATACCTAAACCTAGCTAACTCTCAGGGTATTTTTCTTCATTTTGAGTCACTGCTAACCTTGTAAACACTGTGCTAACAGTGCTGGCTGATTCACTTCTCCCTTCTCTCATCCAACACAATCTTTGCTCCACCATCTCTGCTAGCTTCAGTTTCAAAGGCAAGTCAATTTAAATTCTCAGTGAAATAAGTACTGTGGAAGCTATCACAGGTTTTCTTCTTTCCAGGTAGCAGTATAAATAACCTAACCTTAGAGATGTGAACTCCAGGTGCTGCAATATTCCAAGAAGACACTATTGCCTAAAGAAATGTTGAAAAGCAAGTTTTATTAAGCATGTTGAGTCACGAAAAAAGCCTTAACTGCACCTCCTGCAAGGAAACACAAGACTACAGCCAAAGAAATTGTTTTGTTGTCAGAACAAGGAAAAACACTCTTGGGATGCATCTAGATCTCCCTTACAGTGCAAGGGTGTGTCTAGCTTTCTCAGGATGAAGGTGTCTGTTCTATAGGTGTAATGACTGCTTTTATGTCTGCCATCTTAGGGGAAAAGTCTCAAAATAAGCATGTCTTATAAGTAGTCAAAAGAAAACAGCAACACTACCAGAAGTAACATATGAAAGCCAAATTGCTGTCCCATTTGTTTTATCCAGCAGGCTCTGCCCACGGTACACCTCAGCCTCAGAAGAGCGTTTTTTCTTTTCCCTCTTTTCTTCACAATTGTTTTTTTTTTTTTAAACTTTCCATACCTGGCCCTTCAGTAAAAATTAGGGCAATTAAGAGTTAGCTAGAGGTAGAGAGTAATACAATCCATTTGATCTCCCTCCCAGGAAACACACATACAGCAAGAGGAGAGGGAAAGGGGAAGCTGCATTCAGAAATACTGGAAAATGTAAAGATAGGACAAGACAGTCTTTTAATCAGTACATGCAGCTTCTCTGTCTGCCAGTTGGAGACCACCCAGACACAAAATCTTACAGCACTGGCCTGTCACTTCTATATCAATCCTCCAATTCTCCTTTGTTCTTTTTTTCCAGGTCTAAAATCTGCTTAGAATGGTGTTCAGGCATTTCTTAAAGTCGTCAAATAACAGCAATGGTCTCCAAGCGCCCTGGCTATGAAAGACATATTATTCCCCCTTTTAATTCATCACTGCTTTGCTTATGTTCCTAATAACATAACAGACACGCAACTTCCAGGCCTCCCCAGCACCAGAGGTCAAGTTAAAGTGATGTACATCTCTACTGCAGAGCCACTATCTCATGTGCTTTGCCTGAAAAAACACTTCGATGTCAGTAACAGGAAGTGTCCTGTTGTTTGATCTGCTCTGAAACGTGCCATTATTTTATCATTTAGTAAATCTGCTCCCTCAACATCGGTCTGCTCAATTTAAGCAGTTGAAGGGTTGTACTATAATCACAAAAGTATGCAGACTCTGATAGGAGCAATTAATGATAAAGCTTTAAAATCAACAGCAGAAGGAAGAGGTAGAACAAACAGCATGCCAAAGGAGTTCTGTGTGCAGCCTCCACTTTACATTGCAAAGGCTCAAAGAGCAGCAGCCCTAGGCAAACACAGCTATTAGACTAGTTCACACTTCTGAGCAGGAACTTCTCTAACTTATCTTAAAGGTGTACACGGACACAACAATTCACAGTGGTAAAGTTTTGAGGAGTTTAAGAAAGAACGTGTTTTCCACCAAACTTTTGAATGTGTGCTACTCAGTATCTGCTCATACAATAGTGGTTTTACTGCCTACGTTCAACAAGATGCTTTATCCCATGGTAGATCAAATAGTCCTACAAAAGGGCACAAAGATATTATTTAGCATTTCCTTCCTACCACCATGGTGGCTGTTGGTACTGATACAGAGAAATGATTACTTGTTTTGAGATTTATTTACTTAATAGCAAGTTATAGTATTACTTACAGTATTTTTTTAATATTGCTAAGAATCCTGCTTGCCCCGACTGTTCTGTGGAATTTTACCAAGGACTACTGTGTTCATCAGAACAGAGCAGTTCACTGTGAAAATCTACCAAGGACTACAATGTTCAGCAAAATATTATACTTTTGTCCTTGAGGAACAGGTGGCTCTAACTAGTTGGAATTTTGCTAATGAGTAAAGATAGCCATATAAAAATGGTAAAAGTTTTATGGTTCTCTTAGATAAGGTAGAAAGTAAACCGTCTGAAAAACACTCTTGTTATTCAAGAAATTGGCCAAGAGAATCTGCACATACTCCGGGGAAAAAACAGGTGGAGAAAGACTGTGAGCCTTCCTCCCAAAGACTCCCGAAGATGCCCACCAGGAGGCAATGCACAGGTGCAAAGAGAACATAAACTGCTGACACCAGCCTTTCTAACCAGCCCAGCCTTACTCATGCAGATGTATGTTTGTGTTATGTAATCCAATGAATATGGATATCCACACTCTATAAGTTTTTGGTAAAATGTGTGGTGGGGGTGCAAGCTTTGTGGAGAAATCCTCTTGCACCCTGGCACCAGAGTAAACATACCTGCTTTATAACTCTATTCGAGTTGTAGAGTCTTTTTTTCCACGTATCAGTACACACCACTGCTTATTTGCAGACTGGAATCTCCTACACTTTTCAAATTTAAGCAGGTGGGAAAGGGGGAATAAAATTCAACCCATGTGCTTGCAAAGCCTTAAGCTGCAGCAGCCATGACTGGCAGTGCAACCCTCCAGGACTATCACAGCACCAGATCCATCAAAAGCAAATGTGTCAAAGCACATCCTCTCCGTACAGAAACCAGTTAGCTGCAAGATCAGCATAAGCAGGAATGAGAAACCAAGGCAATTATCAGCACAGAAAGAAATGTCCTTCCAAAGAGCTTTGGCAATTAGCCTGTAACAGCCAGCTCAGAGAGGAGGAGCACTTAATTCGACAGCAGCAGGACAGTTCAAGGCCATGCTGATGGCTCATAGGTCCCAGGAGAGAGGATGACAAGACCTAGCTTTTCAGTGCCTTGACAGAGGAAAAATGAAAAACAATACTTTGGCAAAGAAAAACCCAACAGAGTGAAATGAGCTGAGTAAATCCTGCTGAAGACCTGCTCTGCATTTGATGTGCTTTGGAGCATGGCGTTCTCTAGGTATGTCCCTGCTAGCAGGGAGCGAGAAAGTTGCTCAGGTCCTTTTTCATCACTTCTGACGTGAAGTTGTCTGCACACACAGCAGGCACTGTTCTCTCTTTGAGGAGTTGGCCTCACCCCATGGGCTGACCATGGAGCAGAAGTGGCATGCCCACCTTACCTTTCAATCTCCACTCAAAAACACACCAAGGTTTCACTTCTCTGCCTCTGCACCAGCTTGGCTTCCAGGCAAAGATGGGAAGCCAAACACCAAGTGCAGCTCAGCAATGGTCATGCCAAAGCATTGCGCAGCTTTAGCACTGAAATGAGAGCAACAAGCAGAAAGCAACACTGCAGCAAGCAGGCATTTCTGCTGCCATTTAGAGACCGCTCACAGTGCTGCACTGACATTCAGTGGCATTGCTCAGTCCAGTCAGAAGTTATGGGTTCAAACTGGGAACCACTGGATAAACACAACCTCTCCTTTACAGCAGGCAGGGAATGCGATTACACTGCTGGTAGGCTTTAAGCCTGTGAAGGTGAGATGTTATTCTGCCTTCCCAGAGAGCACTTACACATACTGCTGAATGAATTATTTTTTAACCTTATAGCATACAAAACTACAGGAAATTTCTTCTCAGGGAAGAGTACTTGGTTGTGGAAGGAGGATCACTGTTACTTACACAAAGCCATTTTGTGCCACACATGTCACAACAAGCAGCTTTGCTATGACTTCATATTTAGACCCTGCAGAGTCTGTTCCTGGACGTGAACCATACTTCCACACACACCACTTCACAAAAAATCTTGCCACAGAGACAATTTGCTAAGAGAGGAAAAACGTGCTATGAATTAAAAGGATGTGTAGTTTTCTCTGACTGGGTAAAAAGTAGTCAAATTAAACACCCTTTATAGGTACATGAACTGAGCAGGCAAAACTGGTCCCTCCAGTAATACACTGAAGAGAGGAAAAGAAACCACAAGACCTGGAGATTTTAAAATAAGAATGTGAAACTGAAGAACGGACTTTTTGCAGCCCTTCAATTGTCTTATCTGCAATAGAGTGGAGGTAAACGTATCCCAGCAAAACCCCCCTAAGTATCCCAGCAAAATCCCCCTAAGTATTCATGTCTTGGTTTCCTTTTGGACTTTCCCCTTGTCATCTCAGTTCAAATCTATCTTTCATTGCCTCTCTAAACATAGGCTCCTGAGGTTTCTGTACTGAAAATCTCCTTGAGCTGGTGTCCATCCAGAGTTCTGGCCACGTCTGACACAAATCCTTGAATACAACAGAAGTTTACAAATATGAAATTGAAAGAAAGCAGCACTCCACCTCCACCTTCACACTTCAGTTGCGCATATGAAAAGAACTTGTCAGAGGCAGCTGTATTTCAGTGACAAAGGAGATGTGACAAGTTGTAAATAGCAGCCTTGGAATTTACTCAGCTCTGAGAAACTGAGAAATGCGACAGAGAGGAGACATTGGTTTGTGTTTGAATAGGCACACAAGGCAACCAGGCTCAAGGATCCCATTTAGCAGCTAGATATTGGAGCAAACATTTCAGAAGCTGCTGAGGAAGGTTTCCTCTAAGATAATTGCACTCATCATTGGCCTCCAGTCTTTACCCACAGCAGAGAATCCATCTAGCATATGAATCCCATCATCACAGTCAGGCCACACACCACATCACCCTACAACTTTAAAACCACTGATCCCTACTTTAAAACATTCCTGAAATTTAACATAACCAATCTGTCAAAAGCCTTATGTCAGTTATTCAGCAGCTCCCACTGTTGCAGGCAGACTATGTGGCAGATCATGTTCAGTTAGCCTTCCTGGAGCTGTGCTACTCAGATTCTGGGGAAGGAGAAAGGTTATGAAACAAGAATTAAAGAGAGCTCTGTGGGTTCACTGAAACCAAAACCAGAAACATGGCTTTTACAAGAGCTGCCTCACAACCTATGTACCATTTGGACAGAAGTAAGCATTACTCCACCTTTACTTACTCAGGAAGCATTGTGTTAGTGTAGTGTTCAGCATACTGTAATTTCATTTACAGACTTGCACAGAACATGAAGAGGGGCTCAAGCAGAGGAACTAGCTCTACAGCTGGAGGGACTCTCAGCTAGGTTACTCTAAAAACAGATTTTATCTTAAACTAAAAGAAGAATGAAGCAGAGCTCCATGTGAGAAAGCAAATCTTTTTAATCTGACAGAGCAAGGCTTGTAGGCATAAGGCAGCCTTCTGCTCAGTCACAGCCTTAGGGCATGTCCATCTACTCCAACAAGTGCAGACAGATCTGAATGCCTCTGTACTGTTTGCTGGAAAGATAAACATAAGTCAGTCCCAGTCACTAAAATGGAGTACAGCCCATTAGAAAACAGCCTCATGGAACAGCTTGCTGGCTCAGATGAAATGTTATGCCAGTGTGGCAGACAACTTCCAAACCAGAGCTGGCATAATGCTCAACTCTGTGCAGATGCCATCTTGTACACCTCAGGAAAGAGCTTCCTGCAGGTTGATCTCATTATCTGTGACATTTGAGCTACTGGTTGCAGTTTTATGAGACCCAGGCAGCTGTGAGCCCACAGGATGGAACAGGCATCTGAGCAGAGCCCTGAGATCTGTCTGCAGCCAATGTCCTAAAAAATTTGTCATCTTTGCTGTTCCTCTCAAGTGCCAGACAGTATGTGTGGCCACATAGTGGATAATTAAAAACTATCTCTTGTATCACTTTTTTCTTCCCTGTTTGTGATTAAATGTATTCATATACACGCTCCCACATTCATGCAAAGCTCTCATCTCATCTACTCTACATTTTACTATTCAGGTCTCAGAAATTCCCACCAGGGCCCTGCAAACCCCGTGCAAAGAGGTGCAACCTGCTGCAAGCAGGGAGGCGAGTAGTTTAACACATCAGACCGAAGCCACTTCAGTTGCAATGGATTTTTCTAAAAAAAACATTCAAGGCTCACAGGGATTATTCAGGCTGCCAAGGCATTGCTACCAAGCATTGAGTACCAAAACTGAAAGGGCTGCAGCCCCATCATTTCAAACTGCCAATAGAGTTAAGTGGTTTGCAGCAGTTTGTTCTTGACACATTTCTTTCTGTTTCAACATACATGACTCAAATGAAGACCTTACTTTAGCTGTGACCCAAGAGAAGAGAGAAGGTGGCTCATCCTCAGTGAATTCAGGTGAATAAGGCTCTTGGTAAAACATTGCAGTAGCAGTGGTATCTTTTATTAGATTAAGTTGTACAGCTCAAAGAGTAGACAAGCTCCTTTTGGTATCTGAAACAGAAGTAGGAAATTGCAAATGCAAGTAAAAGCTGAGAGCAAGCTATCGTAGTTTTATTAGATATGTATCAATTTGATCATCTTTGAAAGTAAAGGTAGTACTGGGTAAGGAAAAGGGGGAGGGAGCCAGGTGATAAGGCAGTTATCTCAGTGTCACAAATTTAGGAAAAGATTCAAGGAAAAGACAGCATTTTCCAGAGGATACAGCATTGGCTAACATTCAGACAGCAGAATCTTACTTCAGCAAGTTTTCTCCTCTGTGCTCATTGCCACCCTCATCCCATATTTAAAGCAGAGGCTCTGCTGAGCAATATGGAGCACAACACCCATCCTTCAACAACAAGGGGCACCAGCCCAGCTCCATGTGTGCTTTTACATAATACCATAAGCAAGAGGACAGAGTAGATTATTGGGCAGTATAACAGCTATGCTGGGTCAAAACATCAGCTTCCTCCACCTCAAAAGGCAATATTCTAGATATTACATTATTTCATTGAGAGTGACCCTCCAACAAGAAGAAGCAGGCCTGTTTCCTGACTGTGACTTGGCTGGAAGTTGGTAGATGCAAAGATGGTTGTCTACAGCTCTCCCTCTCAGTCCCTACTCTTTAATTCTAGTCACAGAGGGATGGAGACAGGCAAACAGGTACGAGTTACTAATGATGCATCTGTACAATACTGGAACCTCAGGAATAGCAAAACAGAACTACAAAAAGCACCAAGCAGCTGGTGGGTCTCTTTCTGACCAGTGTAACACCAGTCAAGTAGAGAATTCATTACTGCTCCAGAAAAGAGAGATTAACAAGGAAAGGCAGCAGTGCTATTCTACAGGCAGCATAAGTCTGTAAGTGCTGTATCCAGAGAGAGTGTCTCTACCCTCAGCCCTTTCTCCCTTGTTGGCTGAGCTGACCAAGGGCTAGAGATGAGTGTTTAGTTCCATCAGGAGGTTGGTCCAGTTAAACTTGCAGTTCCAAAAGTTCTCCTGCCAGCGTTAGAGTTGAGCTCTTTCAGCTGTGCTGAAATGTAAGTCATCGGATACTATCAGAAAAATTTACTTTGAAATCTAGGTGCACCACAGTTTATTTTTCCAATATTTTGAAGTTCACACACATACACACAGATGTCTCAGTATTTGTACAGCTAGCACACAGGACACACTTTCACCGCAGTGACAATCTTCCTCCCTACAACAATCTCATGGAAAGCTAAAGAGATGTGTTCACAAAACAATTATTTTATAGGGGAAAATTGTGTTACATTCAGCACAGTGCATTGCACTGCTTCGCCCAAGGTTCATGCTGCAGAGCTGGTACCCACAGTGGCATCACAGGGATAGCAGTACCCACTGCCCTCATGCCACATGGCTCCCTATTAAACACAGAGGTGAAGCATACTCTCAAATGTCCAGGTCTGGTTCGTATTCATCTCCCTCACAGAGGCACAGTCCTACTGGAAGAAAGATTTCTTTTTGCTCTCTGACAAAATGACCTTGGTCTTGTCAGTGCAAAGTCCATGCAGCAGAAAGCAACACTGCAAAAATACGCAGGCAAGCTTTGATACAGCTCAGGTATTAAAAGTAGGCTAAATCAGCCCAGAAGCATGTTGCTAGCATGTTTCACTGTATTCAATCACCTAACCCACCCTTTCGAAACTGGGCTGTCCTTTCTGCAAAACAACAATAGCACCAGGTCAATTTAACCTCCATGAAAGGACGGGTCACCCACAAAAGGGGGTCAAGAGGATGGAGAAAACACAGATAATCAGTAATGCTAGGAAGGGCCCCAGGGAAGGGCCCCACGCTCACTTACACACACACTGCCAAGATCAGCTGCCTGCAAGTTTCCCCCACGGTTCGGTTCTTCAGGTAGGGAGGTGCCTGCAGCAGTGGTCCTTGGAGATGCAGAGGTCTGACTGCTCACTTGTGGTTATCATACAAAGCTTCATTTTTTTTTTGACAAATCATCGGGAATTTGAATCCTATGTGAAAACTGTACCCCACATCATGCCCTTCTTCCCACCCCTGCAGCCCTGACTCAGAGCAGAGGGGCTCAGGGAGCCACAGAGGGCACCCCCAGGCAGCCTCACAGCCTCTGCCCACCCAGCAGGCAAAGAGGCCACCTCTCCCTCACTCCTGTATATTAACACGAAGAGGCTGGAATGTTTTATAAAAGGAGGGGTAAGTCCACAAGTGATGGAAAACACCTCTGAACCATGTCAGCTTGCAGTCTAATGCCTGTCTGGAATGAAAGAAATGCATCTGACAGCTACTCAGACAAGGTAAACTGATAGTTGCCCATGGTCATGCAGGCACATTTGACTTCCCATAGATTTTCTTTTTTTTAAAAAAAGATTGCACTTTATTGATTATTGGATTTTTATTGGTGATTTGCTTGCTTGTTTTTTCTTTTTATTGTCATTTTTCAAGGCTATAGGTCAAAACCAAGAAGGGTAACCAAGCATGAACAAACTCAGACAGCATAAGTTGAATACAAAACAAGAATTTTGACTCACATACAGTAAACAGAGTGCAGAGTGTCCTGTATTATTCACTGTCCTTGCTGATCACAGCCATAATGATCAGCACTATACAGCAAAGGAGGGTCCACCGTTGTTAAATGACAAAGCACCTTGCAAAGCACTAGCAAGGTACATGCTTTTTTAGAAAAAAAAATCCCAAAAAAAACCACAAAAAAAAAAAAAACCCACCCACCCCACAAAAACCTCCAAACCCAACAGCAAAATCCCACAAAAACCAAAATGAAGACCTGGAACCATGATCTTTTTAACCATCTATTTAGAAGGAATGACACCTGCTGCCCATATGTACCAGAAACTTTTAGGATGCCACTTGAAGGAGAGGCTTCATTTTCCACATGTTCCAGGTTTCTTAGCAAAATGGGTATTTTTCTGGATCAGTATTTCCCAGCTCACTCTATTTTCACTGGGCATGGAAAGTCCAGTCTACAAAGTGTGAACAAATCTGCTTCTGCAATTCCCCAAGGCTCATTAAAAGGATTATGGAGCTGGGAAATAAGGAACGTTAAATATCAACCTTTTTTAAAAGGTAGCAATGACTAGTGTGAAAACATTATCCAGAATGATTCTAATTGCCATCATCAGTGCACGCAAACAGGCAATGTTGTCACATATTCATAGCTATTATAAGCTCTCATTCATTTATTTAATGAATCTTAGTTGAATGGGAGTGGACTGTCATGCAGACTAGTTACAAAGTCAAGTACAGAATAAAAACTATCTGTCTGTCTAGAAAATTTCCTACTCAGACATTCTTTTCATTATTCAGAGAGAATAAAGACTAAGGCACACTCCAATGTCCACCCAACTGATTCAGAGACCTGTGGAGCTGAAGTGACACACAGCTACAGCTGTAGACCACTGTAGGAATCGCAGCCAAGGCAGCCAAGGATGTTTTGCAGAGAACCTGTGGTATAGTTTACACATGGTCCTGTAGTTATTCTGAGTTGTCATCTGAATCATGCTGCCTCTTAACACAAAGTAATTAACCCCAGTGCACCTCACTATGAGAGAACCTGATTTTGAGGAGAACATTAATGTGGTTTAGACAATAAACAAGCTGAGTTCCTACAAGAGAACAGATTGTCTCTGAGTCTGACAGAAGCCTTCTATGTTTGAACTGGCTTCCAAAAAAAAGACAAGAAATACTTTTAAGGCACTGCGGGGTTATTTATCCAAAGACTGCTACAGGGAAACAGTATGATTCATGTATTGCAACCAGTAGCAAGGCTTCAGCAGTTAGTCAAATAGGATTTATCAACAAAATTCAAATATATTCTATATGTAAAAATGCACTGTTATTGAAGATAATCTCTAAAGTGTTACGCCAGGATACCGAATCTGTTAATTTACGAGGATGCTAGTTTCTGAGGAATGCAGTTAAAAGTGATTCTGTCCAAATGTCAGATGGATTTGATGAGAACTGGCATGGCATGACCCAAACAGTCAGCAAAAGCAAATGCAATGTCCTCTGAGTTTTTCCTTCTAGTAAGGACATTTAATTCCACTAATATCTTTAAACAATCACTGAAAACAACATAACTGCATCTTTGAATATACATAACACAAAACTAGGACCAGGAAATATAAAGTTAACGTGGACAGAGTGTACCAAGTTGTCCTACTGATACAACTAATAATTTTGCCAGAGTTGAAAGCTGGCAAAAGCTTTCTTTCGAAGCAGAGCTGTAACAAATGCTTGAAATGGGCAATTGCATTTAGTCTCGGGGGTCAATGTGCCTGGGAAAGTCTTCCGCTTATCAGCAGGGTAAGCACAACTGTGCCTGCTCTGTCCTCAGTCATGTGAAGGCACCAGATGGGCAAAACAGAGGCAACTCAATATCAGCTGTGGTGCTTTTTCTTAATGGTGCTGCTAATGAACTAACCACATTGAAAAAAGAAGGGGGGGGCATTTTATGCAAACCGCTGAGCACACAGGAGAAGGCTCTTTGTCAGCCACTAATAGACTTTGCTGGATTTCTAACTAATGTGAAGGTAATCAATATTGAAACAAAGACTTATATCAAGCCACAGAGGTTATACACATCCAGGCCCTTAGAGAACAGAGAAGACCAACCATACACTTGCTGTTGTCTCAGATGAATTGAGAGAGTTCTTGCAGAGGAAAGCTGCCCTCCACCTTTTCTCCTGCCTCACATCTACCCTCTCCCCTATGTATGCATCAGGTTTAATGCATTTCCTCTATATTATCTCCAGTCCAGACGGCCATACAACATGATTTTCCTTTCCACATAATACCAAATTCACATGTTTTAGTAATGGACTGACTTCAAGCCAGTACATTCTGAAATCAGCTCAGAGTAAAAATGTCTCCTCAACAAGGGTAAAAGCAGAAATGTCAATGAAAAAAAAAAAAAAAAGAACATAACGTTAAAAAAAAAAAACAAAAACACAAAAAAACAAACAAACTGTCCTGAGGTGCTCTGGGAAGGGTCATCATTTACAGGTCCTCCAGGGATCTGCTTTGCACCTGGTAAAGCTCATTATCTGTCGTGAAACAGTGTGCAGTCTGTCTCCAACCCAGGAAACCATAAAAACTTACTCAAAGAAAGTCATCTAGGAAGACAGCCTTAAAGGAAATAAAAAAAATAAACAGCCTGCAGGAGAAATCACAAAGGAAAAGTGGATTGTACCAATATGGTCCAATTCTTGTAGCATTTTATGAACTGCTACTCTAAAAGTGTCTTGAAATGCCCTGAGTAGAAATCAGCATCAGAAGTCCCTCCACAAATCTGAAGATTTCCAGTTCCACTAAAAAGAAAGAGTACATTTACTCACTGTGTTTGTTTGAAACCATCTTTTTTTCCTTCAGGTAATCTATGTAAAGCATCATCTCTCATCCTTGAGAATTTCCCCTAGTTCTCAGTATCCCACCTATTTTACCCCACAAGTCAGAGCTGTGTAGTTTTATAGTAGGGTCCACTTCCTCCTTCAACCCAAGAAAAGAGGGTCTACTAGAACAAGTCTCATTTAAAGATTTTGGAACACCATGGAATTACCCCTCCTTGGTGAATTTCTCATTTGCCCCCAGAAAAGCTAATAAATATGATGAAAGCAAAGACAAACTGTATGTTTTGTCCCACTCCATCTTCCTCATTTTGTAGCACTGTACAATTCAGGCATCATTTTGTATTCCCTGTTATTTCAGAGAGGCCAACACTCATAATTTAGAAGGACTTTAGACATTGTCTATGATTCTAACCATGTGAGGGAAACAAACTTTTAGTTCAGTTCTGTCCTCTTATGGACAAAGGCAGTGACCTCCAAGAGGCCTGAAACTTGCAAATATGGCATCATCTGAATGTATAATTAGATGTAATGTAATTACTTTATTAACATAAGTATTTTCTTCTATGACTAGCTCTGGTCATGAACCTGGTTTCCTTTAGTTTTACAAGATGAAGGGGAAATGTATTCTCAGGAGAAATTTTTCTTTCTAAACTGTCTGTTAAAAAACTCCAAAATACCTGCCTGACCCTGCAGGCCATGTTGTTGATAGGAGCATTAAAAGAGGGCAGCAAGCCCCAAAGACCTCATAGGAGAACAGATTTCACTGATCCTTGTGTATGTGAAAGTACAGGAAACACCACCGGTCATTGTCTGCACTGCCACATTCCCCCACTGTAAACCCCAGGACAGGTCCAGCCCACAGTGTGGAGTATGCCCTATGGCCATGCGCATTGGGTTTGCATGGCAAGGTTTTGGTAGCAGGGTGACTAAGGGATGACTTCTGTAGGAAGCTACTAGAAGCTTCCCCTATGTCTGACAGAGTCAATGCCAGCCAGCACCAAGACAGACTCACTGCTGGCCAAGGCTGAGCCCATCAGTGACAGTGGTAGCACCTCTGTGATAATAAATTCCACAAAGAAAAAAAAAACCTGTACAAGGGCAACTGTAGCCAGAAGAGAGGAGTGAGAACATGTGAGAGCAATAACTCTGCAGACACCAATGCCAGTGAAGAAGGAGGGTGAGGAGTTGCTCCAGGCACCAGAGCAGAGACCCCCCTGCAGCTCCTGGTGCAGCCCCCGGTGAGGCAGGCTGTGCCCCTGCAGCCCATGGAGGTCCACGGTGGAGCAGATCTCCACCTGCAGCCCCTGGGGGGACCCCACTCAGAGCAGGTGGATGCCTGAAGGAGGCTGTGACCCTGAGGGAAGCCCACACTGGAGCAGGCTCCTGGCAGGACCAGTGGCCCCGTGGAGAGAGGAGCCCACGCTGGAGCAGGTTTGCTGACAGGACTTGTGACCCCATGGGGGACCCAGGCTGGAGCAGCCTGTTCCTGAAGGACTGCAGCCTGTGGAAGGGACCCACGCTGGAGCAGCTCATGAAAAACTGCAGCCCACTGGAAGGACTTGAGCTGGAGAAGTTCATGGAGGACTGTCTGCTGTGGGAGGGACCCCAAGCTGGAGCAGGGGAAGAGTGTAAGGAGTCCTCCTCCTAAGAGGGAAGAAGCAGCAGAGACAAAGGGTGAGGAACTGACCACAACTCCCTGCAGTGCTCAGGAGAAAGAGGTAGAGACTTTGGGAGTAAAGTTAAGCCCAAGTGTGAGGATGGTGTTTTAAGATTTGATTTTATTCCTCATTACCCTACTCTGATTTGATTGGTAATAAATTAAACTAATTTTCCCAAGTCAAGTCTGTTTTGCCCATGACAGTAATTGCTGAGTGATCTCCTTCTGTCCTTAACTCAATCCACAAGCCTTTTGTTATATTTTTCTCTTCCCTGTCCAGTTGAAGAGGGAAGTGATATAGTGGTTTTTTGGGGCACTAGGTGTCCAGCCAGGGTAAACCCACCACACCATGGCCAGCCCTGGCACGTATGGACAGCACCTCACAGAGCTGCCATCTTGCTTCAGGAAGCAGGGCTGGAGCACTGAGTGGGTGCTGCGCCAGAGAGGCCTTCCTCATAGCCATCCTCCCCCAGCTGTGCCAGGAATCATCCCCTTATAATACACTGCCATTCACTCCACTCTTCTTCTCCCAAAGCTGCGCAGCCAGTGCCATCACCCCACTTAGCCATCTGTGTGCAGGCTCTCAGAGCCCCCTAACTACTTCAATGAGCCCAAAGCAGCCTCCTCCACATGTGCAGCTTAGCTAGACAAAGCAGTATTCTAGGATTCTTGTCAATAATACCACCTTTTTTACAATACTGGGACTATCTCCACTTCCTGGACAGATGGAGTAGCTGAGCAACCATTGATGATGGGAGCAGATCAAACCCACTAAAAAGAAGTGCTGCAAGACTGTGGTTTCTAATCACAGAACCAAGACCAGGACTACCTTGTGTGTCTCAGAGGTCTTTCCTTGTGTCCACAACACCAACTTGCCTGTCACCACTTCATTCACAGGTAGATACAGACATGGACAATCATCCTTCAGATAGAAGGGAACCCAGCCATAGGTGGAGAGCAGCCTGGACCAGCCTGCTGAGCAAGCTGTCCTGGGCTGTCCTAGAAGACGTTGTGGATATCCCCCATGAAATGCAGAAAGCAGAAGCAGCCCTGGACAAGTAAGAGTGAGAGAGAGAAAAGAATAAATCATTGGTGAATGCAGAAAAAAATGAGTAGTTCCATACTGTTCCATTCTCCTTGTACATCAGTTGTTTCTATGTGCTATATCACAATGCAAAGAAAGTCAGAAAAAGCAAAATTCCCCAGACTTTAGTTCTTGTTCCATGCCTTTTCTAGAAAGTTCATCTTGTCTTGGCTGGTGGTCATCATGTATTGCTTAGTGAGTAACTTCATCTACATTACTCCTGGTTTATTTTCATTCTGAGAGGATGTTCTTGTAAGTTTGTCATACAGCAGTAACTTTAGCTGATCTTATCACTTATTAAAACAAAAAATCTATAAAGTAAAATCTGAAACTTGTACTTCTCAAGTATGTAAAATCTGGAATGGCCAGGAAGATATCATCATTCACTAGAACATAAACATTAATGCTGCTACCACTGTCATCTAATGGTCCTGACCAATAAGAACTACAATTATCTTGACTTTGCACATGAGGACCTGAAATCCTAAAGTTCCAGTGGGACCATCTTTCTCAAATAATAGACTGATAAATGTCATCAGACCCCACTGCAGTGCTAGTTATCTGAAATAACAAGCAAACCAAACTACTCACTGTTCAAACATCTTTTTAATTAAAATTCCTTTGTGAAATTCACTACAGCTATGAACCAGAATCGTAATTAGTAATGTGGCATAGACAATTAGGACTTGGGTCATAGTGAAAATAAATACTGCTTATTAATAAATAAATTGTCAACTAGCTAGGCCTTTGATGCAATAACAGCATAATTTTGACCATTTTTTTTTTCTTTAAAACAAAGAATCTGAACTTAATGTAACATGGGCAAGAATACAAGGAAAAAAGGTCACTGCTGCACTTTCCCTTCCCTGATAGTGAAGAAAAATAATGAAAATTGAAATAGATAGTAATTTTTCTGCCTCTCTCTCTCTCCACCCTCTCTTCAAGGCAAATGAATTACCTCTAGCAACAGTCATCATGTGGCTTTGGGATTTTTTTATGATGGTACCAGGCTGTGTTTGCTTCAGCTGCATTTAACAGAAACTCCTTCACAAAGACTCATCTGAAAAAGAAAGGGATGTGGAAATGTCATGTATTTCAAAAGAAGTGAAATATTGCAAAGAAGCAAAGTTACTTATCTTACTTAAAGTGGAAGAAACTGCATGTGGGAACGATACAATTCCTCTTCTGCAATGACCTCAGAGCAAGGTTTCCCTAGCAAGAAACGATTCCCCAATTCCCTCACCTAGATTTATGCATCTGTCCATGCTTTCTATCTATCTTCCCCTTATGTGATGCAGTAGTGGCTACAAGTTGCATCCCAGACTTCTCTGCCCAAACCATCTGCACAGTTCTAACATCAGGGCTCTGCGATAAAGACAGGTATTTCTGGTGCTACACAACCCAAGTGTTAACCTTTCTTTAAATCCAGCAACATTTTCAATGCTTTTGTGACTGTGGCAAGCCCTAAACAGGTAGCTGGCAAACAGAAAAGGCTTGAGCCAGTCTGTAGTTTTCCATTCAAACAACTCACACGGGTGTCATGGGACAACTCAAGAGAAGGCAGGTCAAGTTTAGGAAAAAAGGCTGGAAGCCCATACACAAGGGACACAAAAACTAACAGGGCCTTGGCCTAAACTAAAAAAGCTCAAGCAACTAATGAAAGCAGGTTTTAAAAAAGAACAACTCAGTCACACTCAATCACACCCACAGTGAAACCCACAGTACCTTTGCGGTGCATGTGGCAACTGGGCTCTCCAATCAGACTGACAAGGAGGTATGTCTCAGGCAGCTTGTTTGGTTTCAGCATTACCTCACTAAATAATCTGAGAAATTTAGACTTTTTTTTCTTTTTAATTACTCCTCCCCATGATTTTCTTTCAGGATATAACATAACATGGTGTTGGAGATACAGTAACAATGCATGAAACACTACACTGAAATCCAGGTGACCACAGCTCAAGACTTTGGGAAAAGCATTCTTGTCTAACTTTGGATTCAGCTTCGCATCAGTAACACAGCAGCAGATTTCAATGGGCTGTGACAAGAATACAACCCATTGGGCATCCAGACACCACACATGAGGACAAGCATACATGGAGACCAATGGCTCTCTGTATCAGTGGAACGTCAAGCTAACCAGACCTCACAATAATCACCTTTGGGCATTCCATGTTTTCCAGGCAGAGTTGTTAAAATCTAACCTGAGGCTGCAAGCTGACTACGGGGGTTTTCGTTTGGCCTCTTCAACCTTCTGCAAGCCTGCTCTCACTGCTCTCACTCCTCTCCTGCTCAGGAAGGAGACTAATGATGACAAATACACAGCTGGAGTGTGAGAGCTAAGGGTTAAAGGTTTGTGAGCTTTTATGTAAAACACATATTCCCTAAGAGATCAACTGAGGACTTGCACCAACTGAGAAAGATGAGAGGTGCAGGCCTTCATCAGCTCCAATCTGAAGGAAACTGAAAGGCTTCCAGCAGGATTTGCTGTTCATTAAGGACACTCAGTCACAGGCTGCCAATTTCAGTGAGACACTAATATTTGTAAAGAAGAATAAGAGTCCAAGGAGCAGTACACATAAAACCACAGTAATTAGTCACAGAGTTGAAGGAGGAGGAGACTATCTGAAAAAAAATAAAAGAAAAAACAGGCAATAATAAGTGAAGGCCTAAAGCTGAAGAGTGTAGGAGTTACCTCAGGCCATTTTAGAGAGGCCACAGACAAACAAACTAATGTTATTCAAGGAAACTGATAAATATTGGCAATAAACGTAAGACTAACTGTTCATGTTATGATCTCCAAAAACTAATGTTGATGCATTGGCAGTCATTGGTTTTCTACTAAAGACCTTGTAACTGACCTGTTTTCCTTATGAAAACAATCATGTGAAACCTAGTTTATTAATTTAGAATGCCCATACTTTTTACATAATGAAACATCATTCAAAGTTGGACTGCTAGGATACAAACAAAGTATTTCATTCTGTCAAGCAACAAAGGGGAAAAAAAAAAAAAAAAAAAGAGGAAAAAAACAAATCAAAAAAACGATGTTTATACTGTGAAGACTTTTTTTAAAGTGGGTTTGGCAAGAAATTTATATATCAGCCACAGTAAGATCTTGGCCGGCCAGCCATGAATTTGACTAGTGACTTCTTAGTTTTAACTTACTGCTGCTTTTGGTCCCTAATCCTCAACCTTAATAAAATAAATAAATAAGGCTAAGACAAAAAACATAGTGAGAAATATGAACTAATTTCCAGCGAAATTTACAGACAATTCTTTGGGCCCAATGTCGTTTACTCTCAAAACAGCTTAAGCACCTATTTATGATAACATTGTTTTTCATGACAATATGGGACTGCATGAAAAGGGAGTAATAGCAATATGAAAGAGGGAGTTCTAGTGCTTCCACAGTTTACAATTAGACTAAATAAAAACCTCATCTCCTTAAGCTTTAACCCATCAGAAGCACATGTATTTTAAATGTTGATTTTATTCCAGTCCATGGGCCTCTTTTCCTAAAACAGTTAGAAAGAGTTACTGACAAAAGGTCACACAGTGTTACCCTAAGTGGCTACTGAGATTCCACACTGCTTAATAAGAAGATCCTAGTGAAGCTTCTTCCCGCACAACCCCCTTCACTGTCATAGAAGGACTAGATTTGATTGAGCAAATACAATACTGACAGAATACAATATTACCAACAGCAAAAGGCAATAACTATTTTGCTCTACTATTCTGTATGTGTATATACATAACTGCCTGAAGTAGTCCAGAAATCAAACTCACACATAAAAACAGGCAACAGATGGCATCAGATGGAGATGGCAGATGCAAGCACATTAAAGAAACAACTGACTCCAGCAAATATTTAAAAAAAAAAAAAAGTAATTTTTATGTCCACAGATATGTATATATGTATTTAGCTATCTAATTAGTAGTATCATGTGTTCTCATTTAGGAAAACTACCTTGGACTTTCAGCTTGAATTTTTTGCCCTAAATTTTACTCGTAGAGTTATTCTACACTAATAAAAAGAATTCCTTCTGCTGCAATGTTTTATAGACCCTGCAAACAGTTTGCTTCATTCATTACACCCTATTTCCATATTTATGTTCCCCAAACAGAACTCTGGATCACGTTCTCTGTCAGTTTCCTCATGGCTGTGACCATTGCTTTGCCCCTGGCTCCCCTCCTCCTGCTCTGTCCTGTGGGAAGCACAGCACAGTGTGCAGCACAGAGTAGAGATAATCACTACAGAGGTATCCTCTTCCATTTACCTTAGACATTGAGAAAATAAAGCAGGGAGAGCTGGTGGTTCCTTTCTCAGGAGAGGAAGAACACCCTTAGCATAGCACAGGGAACATGGATGTAACCACATTTCCGCTGACTGCCTCTCCGATTTCTGGAGCAATGTGTCCTGTTTACCATAAAAGTTTGTATGCCAGCTGCATTCCTACTTGAGTAAATTCTGCCATAGTTTGCCACACAAATACCTTAAGCATGCTATTTTTACTCTGAAATGGTTATTGGTTTTAGCAATTCACTTAGCTTGAAAACATAGGAATGAAGGATATTTATCTGGCCCAGAAATGCTTCTATAGTTGTGGTCTTTGACACCTGTAACATTAGATTTTATATTTACTTTTTCTTCCTTTCTACATCCTAGCAAATTGGTTTTGGACAAGTGTATCACAAGTAATATTTCTAAAAATTGGTAAAAACCCCTGCTCAGTAAGAAAGGAGGAACAGATGGTTTCGAATATCTGGACCATTCCTTTTAATTATTTGGCTGACATTTAATTTACAAAAGGCAAAACCAGAGGAGTAGAATGAGTAAAGTGAAGTTCAAACTTGAAGACACAGAAAAGGATTACAGCCAATTTTTTTTAAACAAAGGGATCAGTCTCTTCTTACTAGAAGCACATGTCCAACAAAGGTCAATGCAGTTTATCATTTAAGAGTGGTTTTTCACCTGGGATACCATGTTCTTTCTTGCTAGCTTTTGCAAGTAATGCTTGCTCACCTGAGAAAGGCATCATCCTTTCCCACCCTGTCAAATCACAAACAGGCATTGGTTATTTGTACCTCCAGGCCCCTCTCAAAACCAGAAATGTCTCATACGCAGGGCATGAAAATGTTAGTGACAAAAATTTTGTGATACCACTGTCCCCTTGGTATCACTGGCCATCATGAACACGTCAAGCCTATCCTCTGATGTCTTCCATAAAGAGGGAGAAATCTTAACTATCGAGATGCAAAAGATCTAGGAAATATCTAAAATTCCATAGCTGACTTTTTTTTTTTTTTTTCCAAGGGCACATAGGTTTTCTAGCACAAACATTAAATACAGGACAAGGACAAACTTTCCCAGGAATTAGTCAAGTCAGTGACATGAACTTCTGAAATTTTCAACAATCCAAGGTATTTAACAATCAACACAGCCTTGTTATCTCTGTTCCAGGGTGCAAGCACATCTCTGATCTCCCCTTTTCAGGTTCAGCAGAGTATTGCGTATTTCAGCAGCTTTCCATGGCACACTTTATCCTTGATGAGGCAATTACTGTAGACAATAGCTACACAAGATCTCATGCTCCTTACTGCTGTATAAAACACTATAAATACACTATACCTCACTTCAGAAATTGGAATAACCCATGCATTACTGCTAAAGCTCAAAAACCATGCTCAGACTAAGGCAATATTTATTCCCCAAGTGGAGATACAGCCACAGCACCTGTAGATGTATTCAAATTATCATCAGTGGAGATAGACACACACCTACCCACATTTCAAAATTTTGTAATCTGCCAGGTTCCCTGGAGAATGTCTGTAGCTTAGAGCACAGTTTTGTAGCTATTAATGTAGCTATTAATATCCAGGTTAGTTAAGTTAAAGCTAGCTCACATACAACTGTACATGCTGCAATCTGCTTTCAATCACAGCACAGAAAATATCACAAACAGCTAAAAAGCAGACTTAGCAACAAACCCCGAGATATTTTATGGGCACTCCTGTCTGCACAGGCAGGCATAACTGGCTTCATCATCGACCTGGAGGACAGCCAAGACCTGGCCACACACCACGTGAGTGCTGTACTGTAGCACAGCTTCTCACAGAGCCCTCCTGTGCTATACTACACAAGGGTGCTCACACCTGACAGCTCAGACACAGCCTCCAATACTCCCTGTTTCTGAATAGAAGTTTTTTCTCCATGTTGGAGCTACCCACCACTCTTGTACTGTAGAGAAAACACAGCCCACTTTTCCCATATGTAGCTGGAAAGGGTCCTGGCACAGGAATGGGGCTCTTCTCCACAGAGGGGTGTGAATTACTGATCAGTTCAGAAACATTTGTTACAGCATTGATTTGTTCGGGCAAATTATGAAATCTCTCTTGTGTCTCAGTTTCCCCATCTGTAAAATTCACGTATCTGCCTGAGAGAAGCACAGTATTAAATCTAGGCAGCACTTCAGAGATTAAAATCTCTAGGTAGGTGCTTATTAAAATGAAGAACAGGTAAAAGTGCACACAGAACAGTCGCCATCATGTTATTGACATATCTATGCACTATTTTTGTGTGCCTTCTGTGGATTTTAATTTTTTTTTTTTCTGTTAAAAGCAGGTTTATAGAAATACACTTTGGATTCTGCTGTGCATGTAGACCCTTAAAAGGGTTAAAGAGTAGGAATTTATTTGAATTCATCAGCAACAAAAGAAAAATCCTTTCATCTCACTATCTCTGGCAACTAAACCAGTTTAAGAGATTGCTAGATTTCTTCTGCCCACTTGTCCCTGATCCTCAAGTTGGGTTTATGCAACCAGTTTGAGGTGTATAGTGTAAGCACAGCCAGTGAAACTAGCTAGGTTAAATTTAAAAAAGAAACAAAACCACACATGTGCACACCCCTTCCTTTCCCAAAAAGGAAAGAGATGAGAAAGGGTAAGCTAGATCATGTCTCCAATCCGGTTAAATGGATGGCTTTGTAAATATGGTGGCATAGCTGGGGAACCTGAGCTTCCGCAGCAGTTTGACACCAGTGACATGGATAAGCTAAGCTACATCTTAACTTACATTGGAGAAGTAGTCTGGGGAAACACTCAAAGGCAAAAGGCTTCTGGGCTGGGTACAAACCTGTCTGTTAATTTCTTTTTTTTTTTTTTTTTTTTCCAATTTTAATTTTGATGAGACCCTCAGATGTGTCTGTGCTGCATGGGTAGGTCCATATGTTGTCACCCCTCTCTGCTCCCCACCAGTCCCAGCATACTTCTGTGCAGAGTTGCCCCACTGTGAAGCCCAAGAGCAAGAAGCTGCACAAGCTGAGCATTCAAACAGTCCTTTTTGCAGGGAAGACACCAAAGCCACACCAGAGCCGTTGGGCACATCATACTGCAAGTTAGCTGTAAACCTGTGTGCAGGCACACTACCAAATAACCATTGATTTGGGGCATTTTGGCATTTTCTTGCAGTGCTGATAGGCAGGTGGGGACAAAACCCTGATGCCACTGGCAGGCACAGTTGTTGCCCAGGGCTGCCCATCTCCAGGTGGCTGGATTAAAGAACAGCAGAAAACAGCTGAAAAAGAGACTTGCCTTTGTAATCCTCATTTTATATGTGCAAAGGGTACTCAAAAGGTTTGTGCATGAATCCCCAGTAGCATCCCATAGCTCCCCACCTGGGGAGGTGGACCATTGCCCCACATCTGCACCCAAACACAGGGACCTAATTACACAGTTCTAATTGCACTGTGAGCACACCACTAAGAGCAGGCAATCTGGGCCACCTTGCATTGCACACATAGAAATGTAAGTATGTAAAAGAGGGGAACCAGTGTTGCAATCTGGGTGAAGCTCTCCGTGAGGAAGCAGATGGTGTCCAAGTTCTCGCCCAGCAAATCCCTGTCAAACTAAACCAAAACTATGCTCGCTGTTCTCATCTCAGAAGCTGCTTAAAAATGCACTTAATATGCAGGTCATGTCATGTCAGTTTACAAGCTGTTGGACCAGCATGTTCTATGAAGACCTTTGGTCAGGCACTAGTCAGACAAGAGCCCTTCCTCAGCAAGACAGAAGGCCCTTTCAAGTTTTGATGATACACTGATTTTCAGCACTAACACACTTCGCAGAAACAACCTCCCACTGCCCACAGCTGCCTCTGGCCTGGGTGAAATTTCATTGTGTGAAATGAAACTGCAAAGACACAGCACTGAGACATCCCAAAGAGCTCATTAAAGCTGGCACAAAGTTACACAAACTGTACAAAGGAAAGCAGCGAACAGATTCTGCTAGCATTGCCTCAGTTTGCTTTATTTTCATACACCTATTTTGAAAGATGTGTCAAAACAAACAGAAGACCAGAAAAATAAGTGAGATGCATTTTCTGCAAGTGTTAAACTTTAAGCTAAAGCACAGCCTAAATGTTCAAGAAGTCATGTAAAGATAATCTGGCTTACTGTCAGACTTGAAACCTTTTCTCTCCAGCCTCTCTCTCACTTGAAAAATTTGTGTCAGTCCACTGACCCTGTCAAAATCAACAATTTGAAAAGCAAAGCTTTTATGTCGTATTAATCAGGATGTTTCTGTTTACTAAAAAGCCACCAAGAGTTTTCTTTTATATTTACATCCAGTGTAATGTATTTTTTGTTTGAACTACATGTGAACTGTATTTCCATTTTATTTGAACATAATTCCCAATATTAAACTATGTTATTTTGAATGCTAACTGAATGTATGCAGTGCTTTCTTATTTCATGTGTACTTGCTAACAAAATAAGAACAAAGATCACATTAAAATATCCATAACACAATAATTGAACTTTATGACAGAAGAGGCACCTATACATTCTCCTCAGATGGTAGAAGCTGAGTAGATAGCACAGCAAGGTGGCATCAGTTAATATTTATACGTGAGGGAGAAATTGTTTATGTAAATCAGCTGCTCCAGATGATATCAGACTCCCTTATTCCATTTTGTTTTATCAGGAGAAAGAAGACAAAAATCCCTTCGAACACAAGTTTTTTCCAGCTTCTTACACAAGCAAAAAGAAAAAAATCTTCCAGCTAGTAAAAAGTAATATCTGAAAAACTATCTATCTGCCCTAGGATTTATGTTTTACAGAGGTGTACAGCAAACGATGTTTCACACATACTACATCTGCCTAGGGAAGCCATTCTCAGCATTTCAGAACTACTCACCAAATGGGAGAATGCATTGCAATAGACTTCAGTGGGAAGTGTCACGGTCTCCCACACAAATCACTGAGCTGCATCATGATTCTCATTCCAGTTTGCCACTTAATTATTGCATGGCCTCCAACAAGGCATTTTACATCTCTCCTTTTATTTCTGTTCACACATTTCTTCATACTCACCTGCTGTATTTCTGCTCACACATTTCTTCATACTCAGTCACTTTAGAGGTGGGAGAGTAGGTGGGTAAAGGGCTTGAAACATAATGGTAGATAATCTTTCTACCACAAATAACGTTTTACTTCTCCTTTAAAAAAAGAAAAAAAAAAAAAAAAAAGCTGTCAAAGGGTAACCCTCATACAATGAGAACAACCGTCAAGCACTTCAACATTAACATGCACCAGTAGTATGCCTTGCAGTTCTGGGTTTTGGTACTGTGTTTATTCACAGTATTTCTCTTTCCCTCAGGTTTAGGTGTGCTCGTTAAGAACAGGGTCCAGGGTTTTTGCTGTTCCCCATCCTGGGCATAGGATTTTAGTATAAAATTAATATAATAAACTTGACTCAGGTAAGACTGTGCTTCTGCTAAAATTGTGGTAAAATTGTGCTTCTGCTATTTTCAGGACAAGTCCTGAGTAAAAAACCTACCTCCTACCAGATTGCAAAGCTTCTCTGAAGCATAGAAACCTTCAAGTTGTTTTAAAATAAAAATTGCTATAGTGTCAAAGACAGTTTTTTCCTCTGATTCATACTTTGAAATAGCTTTATTGTTTCATTTCAAAACTCTCCCCTTGCCAATGCCTGCTCAAAAATCCAGATTGAGACACACATCCAGTGCATAGTATTTCAGCACAAAGAATTAAAACTTATGCAGTGATGACAATTGGCAGTAAAGGGGCATATCAATCCCTGAAAAACATATGTGGTGCCATCTACATGATAACACAGTAAGATTTGGTGTTCACAGAATAAAATAAAAGTAATTTTTGCCTACAACAAAATAGATTTTATTGCAATGTATACATCTTTTACAGCCTAGATTAAATTTTATCTGAAAACTTTTTAGAACATATTTTATTTAATATGGAAACAAATAACTCATCTCTCCACTTCTCCTTTAGTCACAGCTGCAGACCCAAAACAACAGCAAAAAAGTGAAGTTTAAGACTGTTAGTTAGTTGGACATGTGTTTTTCACATGATCTGAATTTAGAGAAGAATGCACCATTTTCTCTTCTTATTGCAAAGTATATTTCATCCACATCATTGCAGTGTCAACACAAACACGTTTTTAAGTATCACTTAAGAGGGAAATTACATGCAGTTTTAATTTCCATCCACCTTTCAAAAACACAACTAAAACCAGAAAACATCACAGCAGCAGGAACACAGACTATGCTAACCAGAAAGAACCCCTAGCCCCCAGCTATTTGTAAGCACAATAGCACCTGAGCACTGGAAAACAAAAAAGTCTATATCCAAATGCAGATACAAGTTGAATATCATAAGATGGCCATCACTGGAGATATCAGCACAATTTTTCATAGGATAGGAGTAAATAAATTACTTTAAATTACTGTTTCTCCTCTTGCAATCTTCTGTTTTCTAAGTCAACACAACAAAAATAGTCCTCGTATCTCACCTTCAATACTTTTCCAAGCAATCAGGCTTTCAAGAATGTGAATAAAATATTTTCAGGGTCACAAGTTCAGCAGGTTCAGTACTGTGTGCCTCTTCTCCTTAGCTAATCACCATGCACAGCTTGGGGCAATAAATTGTACATGGTCGAGGAGAGAATGGGTGGATGTAGGAGTCTGGTTGCTCTTGTTGTCTCCTACCAGAGGTGCTTTCAACAGCTGGTGCATCTAGTGGTCAAGGCTCACGTTGCCTTTGAGAACATGATGTTTGGATGTGCTTACTCTCTCTAGCTCTGCAAAGGTAATTGTTAATCCATCTTTATTCATTTATTGCAAACAAGTACTTTTGTCTCTTTTCTGTGCCCTCCACCAAAACTCTTTCATGTGACACTGGAAGTATCTGGCTGTAGTTCAGAGGAGTAGATTAAATCATCCTGCTGAGGCCAATGGCTGTACCATGACTGTAGCTGAGAGTGGAGAGGCAGCATGGGCAGGGAGGATACTTACATGCAGAAAGCCCAAAGGGATGGTTTCCCAAAAAAGGCACTGGTGGGACAAAACCAGGTTTGAAACTCACATTGTTCTTCAGTGAGTGGAGTTCACCAAGGTCATGTTATTATTTCTTCCACCAGCAGCATTCTGGGGATACATAATTTAGGGGTACCATCTTCTCCTAATATCAAAAACTAAGGAAAATAATAAAAACTTCAGTTGCATACAGTAGCTTGGTCAAGTGCAAGACCCAGCCCCAGCTGCTGTTCTTCCCCTCTGTCCTGGAGCACAGCAGGCACAGGGACTGTGCAGCTGGGGTAGATCACAGCAGATAACTTGGCTGAGTCAAGATCCAAAAGCAGGAGAGGTTCCTGAGTCTGAAGTATTATACTGGACATAGTAATTGCCTTGGTAGTATGATGGTCTCTGGTGACACGGTCAACTTCACAGCTTGGGCTTCCCCATGTTATTTTCTATTATCTTATGAAAATCTTGGTTACAAGTTGTTATGACTGTTCTGCAACGTATGTGGTAGAGACTGGTATGTGGCACAATAAACTGCTGTGTTGTGGTGGACTCTGAGCAAGAAAAGGCCACTGCTGTCACTGCCTCTATGCAGGAGAAGTACAGGCTTCCTCACAGAAGTGAACAGCCTGATGCCCCAAGGTTTGGTCTCACCACCAAGCCTTGTAGCATCCATGAGACAACCACAATTTCACCGTAAAGTTCAGCACAAGCACCTGCAAGGACTTACCTAAAAGCAAGATGATGTCTGAAGGCAATGCTGATTCAGCCATGCCTGCAGACTTCACAGATTCTGCCTTTGACACCAAATAGCATACATATCCAATTAGTTTTCCCACCTTGGCACAAATATTTTAGCTAGACTGACATCTCCATTCTAGCATCTCTTCCACTTTCCAGCAGACTGGTTTAGCAAACTGCAGTATGTATGATAAATCTGGCTTTTGTATTGCACATAAAAAAACAATCTAAAAGATCTTTCATTAAAACTCTTCTATGATTAAAGTACCTAGCATATTAAACTACATTTACCTCCTCAAGAACAATATTCCTTCCGGTAGAAAAATAGTAGCTACTCACATAAAACTTGCTTTCTTTCCTTTCCTCCTCATGCAGTGTCCTGACCACTAATATGCAAAATCTGTTCCTGCAGAAGTAGGGTCTACGACCTATACATATGGTTTAAAGACACCTCCTTTAAATCACTGCCTTCTCCAGGCACATTTCAAAATGTATCTTATAACAAGATATAACTTGCAGAGTTCACTGAACAGCTTATTAGAGAGTGATTCTTGGGTTCCACGATATTTGGGGGTCTCTTCAGAAACTCCTCTGGCTCTGTGCAGATTCAACAGGGTCTTGTTTGCCCACAGTTACATTTGCTCTGCAATGAAATCTGAAATTTGACTACAACAACTGAAACAAAACTACTTGTGTTAAAGGAGTCAAAAAACACTTTAAAGTTCTTTCTAGTCTGGATGTCTAGAGAAGTCAGGGAAGAATTGCCGTGTAAGCTTGTTCTCTAGGAAACTCTGTTCACTAACAATATCAATAGGACAAATTTGACTAATATCAATATATTAGTAGAAAGTATAAAAAGTATACTTTTTTATCTACTTATATATTTTGGAGACTGCATCTGTTAATGCTGTAAGGATCCTTTGGTGCTTTAAAGTTGTAATTTATTGTAAATCAGCAATTTACAGTGTGTTTGGGTTCATGTTTTCCATAAAGCAAAAAAGATAGAGTCAATCAAATAATTTTGTTCTAATGTTAGTATCCTTTATCATGTAGTACTCATTAACCACTCACTGAATAAATGTGTAGCTGTAAACTGAAGATGAGAGATTAAAATAGCTCTCAAATATATTTAAGAATAGCAGGCAGCTGTCCAATCATTAAGTTTTGATCTACTTAAAAAGTAGCATGCACTTTCTTACAGGAGAAGCATTCTTTCAAATCAGAGCTCCTTTTAAAGCAATCAAAGAGCTCAAATTTAATCAGAGTTTCTCTTCTGCAGTGGTGGTGGAAAACAGTCCATCGGAGTCCTGCTTTATGGAAACATAAAACAGTCTGGGCTAGGTCTCCACCATACGAAACCCCATGTGGGCTGAAATGAGACTCTGCAAATAAGCAGAAAACATTCCACTCCTATTAAAGGCAAGTTCTTGTCCCCTCCATGCCAGACAGTACTGGGACTTTCTGTATTTCACACCCAGCAACAGCACTTTTCTACAGGCAGATTTAGTGCAACACATGTGAAATACACTTACTTCTGCAGCCTATAAGAAAACACTTCACCAAGCACTTGAAAATCTGAAAGGCAGGTGACTGTAATGACTTCAATTGCAATTAGTTATTTGCATAATTAGCTTCACTAAACATAATCCACTTACGCAAAAAATAGTGTCCTAGACATCACAGACTCCAGGGAGAGGCTACGTGGGCACTGAAGGGTCAGGTGCCAGGCAAGGTTCACTGAGACCCTAATCACAAAAAAAACTTCGTGTCTGCCCTCCTGGGTCCTGTCTGCAGCATACGGTCCCAATGTTTCATTTCAGACATGCTTATGGTGCAAGGTGATTTCCCAAGTGACGCCTTCTGCAGCATCACTGCCCAAATCCACCAGCATAGCTAATGCACCAGATTCCCATCAGAGTAAATTGGATTTGATGTCTACTTCACTAACTGCCCCACTAGCTTTGGGTATTTGCATGGACTGTGATGGTTACAGAGGCCACATGTTTCACTCAGGACATCTGAAAAGTTCTGCTCATACAGGAGGCAAAAACATAATTAAAAATACCCTGATGAGGTCAAACTTCAATGTTGTTTTCTAGTCTTATCTCTTCCAACTGCTGAACGTGATCATAGAATAGTATCACAGAATCTTAGAATACTGTAGGTTTGGTAGGGACCTTTAAAGGTCATCTACTTCAGAGCCCCTGCAAAGAGCAAGGACATTTCCCAATAGATCACATTGCTCAGAACCCCATCCAACCTGATCTTGAATGTTTCCAGGGGTGGGGCATCTACCACATCTCTGGGAAACCTGTTCCACTGTCTCACCACCCTCATCGTAAAAATAAAATCTCTTTCTTATAGCTAGTCTGAATCTACCCTCTTTTAGTTCA
This sequence comes from Athene noctua, assembly GCF_965140245.1. Taxonomy (NCBI): domain Eukaryota; kingdom Metazoa; phylum Chordata; class Aves; order Strigiformes; family Strigidae; genus Athene; species Athene noctua. The sequence continues at coordinate 21,124,781 of NC_134077.1, read as the reverse complement.
AAACCATTATCCCTTGTCTTATCGCTACAGGAACTACTAAAAAGTAGGTCCCCATCTCTCTTATAAGCACCCTTTAAGTATTGAAGAGTTGCAATATGGTCTCGCTGGAGCCTTCTGTTCTTCCATCCGAACAACCCCAACTTTCTCAGCCTTTCTTTATCGTAGTTCCTTCCCTTTTGCCATTTTTTGGTCTCCTCTGGACCTGTTTCAACATATCTATGTCTCTCCTGTACTGAGGATTCCAGAGCTTGACACAGTACTTCCCTCAACCTGTTGGCCACATAGTTTTTTGCAGTCCAGGGCATGGTTGGCTTTCTGGGCTGTGAGTGCACATTGCTGGCTCATGTCCAGATTTTCATCCACAAGTACCCCAAAGTCCTTCTCCACAGGGCTGATCTCAATCCCTTCATCCCCCAGCCTCTATTGATACCAGAGGTTGCCCCAAGCCCTGTGCAGGACTTTGCACTGGGCCTTGCTGAACCTCATGAGGTTCACATGGGCCCACCTCTTAAATTTATCCAGGTCCCTCTGAATGTCATCCCATCTCTCAGGTGTGTCAACCACACCACTCAGCTTGATGTCATCCACAAACTTGCTGAGGATGCACTTAATCCCACTGTCTATGACAATGATGAAGTTATTAAACAGTACTTGTCCCAGTATGGAGCCCTGAGGGACACCACTCATCACTGATCTCCATCTGGACATTGAGCCATTGACCACTACCCTCTGGATGCAGCCACCCAGCCAATTCCTTATCCACTGAACAGTCCACCCATCAAATCCATACCTCCCCAATTTTGAGAGAAGGATGTTGTGGGGGACTGTGTCAAAGGCCTTACAGAAGCCCAGATAGATGACATCTGTAGCTCTTCCCTGTCCACTGATGTAGTCACGCCATCACAGAAAGCCATTAGTTTGGTCAGGCAGGACTTGCCCCTGGTGAAGCCATGCTGGCTGTCTTGAATCACCTCCCTGTTCTCCACGTGCCTCAGCACAGCTTCTAGGAGGATCTGTTCCATGGTCTTCCCAGACACAGAGGTGATGCTGACAGGTCAGTAGTTCCCAGGATCCTCCTTTCTACCCTATTTAAAGATGGGTGCAATATTTCCCTTTTTCCAGTCACCAGGGATTTTGCTTGACTGCCATGACTTTTCAAATATTGTGGAGAGCAGCTTGGCAACTACATCAGCCAATTCCCTCAGGACTGTGGGATGCACATCAGCAGGTCCCATAGACTTATATATGTTCAGGTTCCTCAGGTGGTCACAAACCCTATCTTCTCTTACAGTGGGAGGGACTTTGCTTCCCCAGACCCATCGTGTGGTCTATCCACTCAAGAGGTGTGGGACAAGAGACTGCTAGTGAAGGCTTAGGTAAAAAATCTGTTGAGTATCTCAGCCTTCCCCTTGTCTGTTGTTACCAGTTCATTGACGGGTACACTTCCTCTGAACTGCCTTTTCTGGCTGACATACCTGTTGAAACCCTTATTATTATTCCTGTGTCCCTTGCCAAGTTCAGCTCCAGCTGTGCCATGGCCTTCCTGACCCCATCTCTACAAAACTGGGCAGCATCCCTATACTCTTTCCAGGATATGTGCCCCTCTTCCATCACCTGTGCATTTCCTTCTTGCCCTTTAGTTTGACCAGCAGGTCTCAACTCATCCATGCCAGTCTCTTGCCTTCCTTTCCTATTTTCTTACACCTAGGAATCCAGAGTTCTTGCACTCGATGGAAAGCATCCTTAAAAATCTGCTACCTCTGTTCTGCTGCCTTGTCCCTGAGGGCAGTTCCCCAGGGCAACATATTGACTCACACCTTGAACAGTTGGAATTTTGCTTTACTAAAATTCAGGGTCCTGACTTTAGTCTTTGACAGCCCCATATCCCTCAGGACTGGAAACTCCACCAGTGCATGATCACTGGAGTCCAGGCTGCCTCCAAACTTGACACCACCAATTAACTCGCTTTGGTGACCATCAGGTCCAGTAACATATCCCCTCTGGTAGGGCTGTCTATTACCTGGCTTAAGAAGTTCTCCTCAATGCACTCCAGGAGTCTCCTGCATTGCCTACTGCTTGCCATGCTACTTTTCCAGCAAATGTCAGGGTGGTTGAAGTCCCACCAAGCCATGGGATTCCTCCCACCAAGTTTCAGTAATGGCAACTAGGTCACCTTTCTAGCAGCACAGTGGCTTCCAACTCCTCCTGTTTGAAGATTATAATGGGAAGGTGATTCAGCAATCTGGGGATGGCATCTACCTGACAAGAAGAAGTCCATTGGGACCTAGTGAGGTGGAAAGACTCAAGTCAAGTGACTGGAACCTTCCACAACAGACTGGGGAGGGTGGCCCAGCCCTTCTTACCTCCCTGTTTATTCTCTGTGATCTTGTAGCTCTTTGGAGAGGGCCATGGTCCACACTCATCTTTTCTAGCTTACTGCTCTCTTTCAGGTCAGTGGTGGTGAGGAAAGAAATTATGTCTCTGGTGTGTAACAAGACCCTGTCCCTTTCCCTCTGGCCAGGAGGAGCACAGAGGACAGCCCTTTCTCTATCTGCCCTGCAGCTTCACTTAGAGGCAGCATGAAAAATCCTCTCAGACCCTGGCCAGGGGAGTTTTGCTCAGGGCTGTATTGACAGCATATCTGGGATGAGAAGTTTTCCCTGAGTCACCTTGGAAGGGAGCATAAAAAGGATCAGCAACATGGTGTGGCTAAGATATTGCAACGTGTTTTGCCCTGGAGTAAGCAGATATATGGTATCTGTGGTATATTAGTCTCCCTATTCTGCACAAGGCTCAGAGCATCCTGAGGACTGAAATACCTTACTCGCACTACAGTCTTCTGTTTTGAAATAGGGCACATGGACAAAAGTTCACAGGGTGCATCAGGCACAGAGATGCTCTTAAAGGTTCCTTGCAGCTGTCATATTGATGGCATGCCTCTCTGACTCTTCAGATGGTACGGGTCTTCTAAGCCTTAAGGCACCAAAGAAAACAAGAAAGAGACGGAAAATTTTCTGGGGCTTATTTGGATTGGTATTCTCACAGCAAACAGTAGGAAAAAAGTAACTGGATTCAGTATTTAGTTACAATCCTGGAAAACAGAAATCACTTAACTATTTTACAGGGCTGTTCTTCCACTTTTTGCAGAAGTTTAACCCTAATATTTATTGCACTTATGGCTAATGCTGCCTCATGAGCAAGACTATCAGCTCCAAGAGAACATAACAACACATTATCTCCTAAAACCATCAAGGAGTCTCTTATATTGGCTTGAATAGAAGCAAACACTTCTCTTTATTTAACATAGATCTAGTCTTGTAGTCCAATTGAGAATGCTTTCCTGTAGAATACTACACGCTATTCAGGACAACAGTGGTCCTTAAAAGTTTAACAAAAGATTTTTCATGGATTTTTTTTCTTCAATTGAAAACTCCCTGCTGGGGGGCATAAAGGTTTGTGGAGTGAATAATGTGCTTAATGCAAAAGAAAATTATAAACATGTGAGAGCAAAGGATAGACAAGTTTCCAATTTCTACCACAGAATTTTCATCATGTCACACATATAATCTCCAAAATATTTGTGGGGATTTGCCTTTTCACAGTCCCCATGCTTTCCTACAGCATTTTTTCTGGCTGATACTGATTAAATTGTGAATTTAAATACAAAGCTCCTCCCTACACGCACAAACACAACTCCCAAATAAATAAAGAGTACATTTCTCCAAGGGTGAAGCAAGATAGGGTGAGATGAACTGACCTAACACAACTAACAGCACAAGTTGCTGCACTTTCTTCCAGTCTGAAGTCTTGTTGCACTTCCCAATAACTCAGCTAAATTTAATATGTTGGCAGAAACAAAAACTACCAAAAACAGTCAAAGATTTTCTGCTCTGTGCATCGAATCATCAGAGAATGTTCAGAAAGAGCTAGGTCTGTACAGTTTACAGTGAGGTTTGAAGGGACAAGTCTACCCTTTCTAGGATGAAGCAGTTGCTTAAACTGTCTCTCTGGTAGAACTGCACTGTCCCCATGTGGATATAGATGTAGGTAGCTTTGTGTCATAAAATGCAGTAGCTTCTTTCTCTTATTATCCAAAGGAGCATGTCTGCCAGGACTGGATACCTTCACAGAACTCTATCTGAATCCATGCAAGATAACAAGACAGAAGACATATATAACACACTAACCGTGCTCTTGCAATTTTGAAAACACAACCTGTGTGTGAACAAATCTTTACTTAATGGGATTAGAAAGCTGCAAAGAGAAAAGTAATTATTACAATTGTACTATAATTCCTAGATGTGCCACTAAAAACAAACACCACACCAAAGCTCCTTTGAAGACTGCTTTGAGGACATCTGAGAGGATTTGTACACTTACTACCTTGCACACTCAGCTGTGCCAAAGTTAACTGCATGAGTGCAGGAATGGTAGTGAAACCTCTAAAGAAAATATATATCTTGCTGATGGCATTAGGAGGAATGATTCATCGTATATGTCCTTGCCTTCCTTCATGGTGAGGATGCTGCCTTCCCTTCTTTTTAATTGTTTATTTTTCCTCTCCTTTGTTCAAAAACTAGCCTACTTTGGTTAGATGCTTGCTGATACATGTACACAGAATTTAATTTTCGTGCAAGCTGTTTGTCTCAGGAGTCCAAAGATGCACATTTTTATGCCAAGAATGTCTAAAATTGTTACTCTTTGTTCTTTTGCATCTAGGAGGGTATCCCTCTCTGCTCTGCACAAAACGCATGAAGTGGTCCTTCTCAACAGAGGTAATGGAAAGCCAGACAGCTCTGTTCTGATTCAACCCAATCTGCCATGAGGTGTTATTTTCATTTCTGTATCTGGAATATTAAAGAGGAAGGAAGGAGAAACGTGTGCTTCTTGTGGCTTTGTTACTTCAAATACTCCATGCTACGTCATCTCAAGATTTGCTTGTTTCTGGCATGCTGACATTTCACATTGTACAGCAGTCAGGAAATCACCAAGAATTACTCTGTTTACTTTTAGATGCACAACACACATTGCTCACAACCAAATGGCATCATAAAAAAATCTGGTAGTTACAATGTTTGACTGTGTCGTATGAAAATTGCCCTCGACCTTTTTAATCCTGGATATATGTTACCAACTGCATGTAAGTAGTTTGGCTTTGTGCTCTCAGCAAAGCATTTAGCCAGGGTGCGTTACCATTGTGGTTTAACCACAGCCAGCAACTAAGCACCACATAGATGCTCGCTCTCTCCTCCCTGCCTCCTGCCCCCAGTGGGACTTGGGGCAGGAGAATAGGCATGGAGAAAAACGTATTTCCCAAAATTTTCAAGGCAGGGCTGGTACCCATCTCTCCTGAGACAAAATACAGATCAAAATCGATGCATTTTGTGGTGCAGAATGAAAGAGGAGAAATAGAGAACAAAGCATCCCAAATACTGAAAAATTAACATAGAATGCATACAAGATTTGAAGACCAACTCCTGCATTGCAGTCTCTGTTTTAGCCCTGTTGCTATCTGGATAGCTGTTATTCAGAAAAATAATAGTAGTTGGCATTATAAGGGTCTATTTCCTCTGTTCTTCTAAATGAAGCACAGCTGAAGACAGAATGACATGCAATGTTTGTCTTTGTATTCCGGAGGATGTGGCTGCTTTGTATCTTTCCTCATTGTGCAGAAGAAATCCACATCTGAGAAGTCATTCTGTAGGTTTGTAATTACATCCAGATGATCACAAGCCAGGGTCTGATCTTTCTGTCTTCATAGTACACAGTATTTTAGTTATTCCCTAAGATTAAACTTCTGACATTCACAGCCAAGAGTCCAGGTGTCTACAAACTAAATGAAATCTGGACTGAAGAGTAGATCTGAAAATGTATGAAATTCACATACCTCAGCAAGCACTGAAGTGTCCAATTTGGGTTCTAAACTATCTTTCATCTCTGCTTGGGATTTCCAACCATAAACCTGCGATTGAACACCTAACACAGTTCACCCTCATTTCCCATGCAAGATAATAGATCTACTAGATGATGAACCCTAGTGAATAAAACACTTGGTAGAAATTCCTATTTCAAATCAAGTGGAACAAGGATTTTAATGCAGGCTGTGTATAGCCAGTTTGAGTGCATCACCTATGAAAACACCAACATATCTTCACCTGTGTTCTTGCCTGCACCAATCTCTGATACACAGTTGCTACCTGAGAACTCAAGGTCTTGTTGCTACTGGCGTGGAAACAGTGAGTTTGGGAGTCCTGCACCAGAGCCTTCATGTTCTTATGGCATTGTGAGCAGATGCTTCAAGGTGGGGTCATGTCTTGCTAAGTTGGATCACTGGCAGAAAATTTGACACCTATAAAATTAAGGAGAAGCTAATAGTGTTGTTTATGAGAAAGTAACTGTTGACTAAATATTAGACTTCTACATTCAGCTCCCAAGTCCTCTGTCTCAGACACAAAAGAAAATGCACATAGTACAGATGCTGAATAGGAGTACAGCACATCTATTGAAACAGGGTTAAGAAATTCTCACTTTAACCTAACACCACTGTCTTGCAACAGGACACATAGGTTCAGGTGCTGCCTTGGCCCTGCTAAGCCATAGCAACATCGTGTTAAAGAGACACTCTTCTTTTACAAAGGGAAGGTCGCATTCCTTTAATAACTATTGAAGAGACATCTAATGCAGTATGAGTTGCTTTTCTTACTCCCACTATGTTACCTGCAATTGAATGACAGCAAAATTCCAACCAAGAGGAAGGCTTAACGCTGCTGATTTGGGTGACAACCTAGGATCCATGAAGTAGTGGTTTAATTCATCACCTTTAGCTAGTGACTTTTTGTGTGATCCCAGGTAACTACCTTAAGCATTCCTGTCCTACAGCTTCTTTTTTATAAACTTGGATGTTGCCATTTACCTGTACGTACCGATGACAACTCACACTCCACCCTTCCCTGAGCATACATACACAGGCAGATGAGCAGTCAATTACTACTGTAGTGGAGGCTGTTGGGTAGCATAAGTAAAATTGGTGTAAGCAAGAAGAAAGATCCCTTCTGTCCTTCACACAATGCATGACCCTGCAGGACTATGGAAGGCACTGGGAGAAAAAGTGTTACTTTGTTTTAGATACTTTAATTACTTTAAATATATGCAACCTGAGGATAATTTGCTGTTGATGGAACTATTTTTAATTGGTGTGATGGTGCCAATATTGGACTAATAATCGAGTTTCAGCAGTAGCCATTGTTCGTATATATAATAAGAAGATAGACCTCACAAGAGGTCTACAGTAGAAGACTACTGGTACTTGCAGCTGTTTTAATTATTGAGGTCTTTCTGAAGAGCAAACTAATAAGAATTTATTAAAAATAATGTGTTTAAACTAAATTTGCAGGGGGCAAAAAGACCACATTTTTTGTGTCACAGATGAAAAAATATTACTTCTATATAGGACTGCTGGTTCATTGCATTCCCTGGGAACTTGGACCTCACAGCTGGAGGGTTTCAAGAGAAACAAGTGTGGGACTAATTAAAGAAAAATTTAAAGAACCTTTATGCCAAATAACTAATTTAAAGAACCTTTATTCCAAAAATCGAATGGAAAGGTGTCCAAAATCAATTAGCTAGATATGCAGAGTGAAGCCAGTAAGAGAGAATAAAAGGGTCATAGTGAGGTTACAAGCCTGTATCTGAAGCGATGCACTCCCTGCAGCAGCAGCAGGCAGTTTGAGGCATCTCCAGAAGCCAGCACGCCAAGAGGCAACTGCAGTGCTGGAGGATGCCAGGGACCCTCTGCTGCTGGATGAAAAGGAGTCATGTAAAGCTACAGCAAGGCTCATTTACTGAGAGAGTCCTCAGCTTCAGTAGAGACTCGTGTGAGCCTCCTTACCTTCTGGGACCTCACCGAAAAGCAGACATCGGAGCAGATGATCTGCTCCCTGTATTTAAACAGCTGCCACAGCCCCCCTCCCTTCTACTTTGTTTCATCACTTCCTGCTTTAAGTCATGTCCCATCTGTAAAATGCAGTTACTGTTAAGAAGAAACCTGTAACATTGCCAGAGGATTTGTGTCTATCTTTCTACCTTCCTCCCAGCACGTCACACTGTGTACTTGTGGCAGTTTTCTTCTCCTCTCCACAACTGACTGACTTGAAGCATTTCAGTTAAAGAAGAAAAAAATGCTACACCCTACTGACACAAGCAGAGGAAAGAAAAATAAAAACAAAACAGGCAAGGGACCACTTTGGTTATACAAGCATACAGGCTGAAGCATAGCCAGGAGAATAAATGAGTAGACAGGACAAAGAATGGGAAGGTTAAGGAAAAATAGTGAAACCATGTGAGAGAGAGTCATTTAAGAATTCTGGAGACTGTTTGCTAAAAGAAGGACAAGAGGAAAGATCCTAGCAAGGACACCATAAGCCATTAATTTCTTTCTGAGAAAGGTGTTGTGTTGAAAAGTCACCTCTTCTTTGCCTTTAAATTCAGTCTTCATGTTGTTTCTGCAGCATCCAATATTAACAAAAATAAAAAAGTATATGACAGAAGAACATAGAGGAAAAAGAGAGCCAGTTTTGAATATAAAGTTTTAAATCCCTCTCAAAAGTTGTTTAATGGCCTTCACTAATGGCCTTCACTTGCATCAATATCAATCTTCTTGCTGGAGAAATCATCATGTTTGCTTCATTTGTAAGCCCCAATTGCTGTAAAAGGATTTTTAAAGGTGTCACTTCTGAAGTGTGTATTTACATTTTGGAAAAGAGTAACTCCTGTACATAGCCCCAGTAGAACATAGTCTCTCAAGAAGCTAGTCACATAAATTCTGTTCAATTTTTTAGCAACACCTAGGAGTCCTAGTAACAAACAAACTTGAAACTGTGCTACTGCTAGACAAGTACAGAACCTGTAAACAATCTCTTTTCCTTACAACTTAAGTACGCATTTCAATTATTGCTCAGTATGTTTCTTTCTATTTTTTCAAACATCTGGAAGAAAAGATTAAATTGAGGATGTTGAAGCCTCTGTGTCAATGCATTCACTCCAGAACAGGGGACTCTGGCACATCCAGAGGGCCTGATCTTTGCCTCTTGGCCAAGAAATATAGTTCTATTTTCAAGCTATTCTGTATTTGACAGAGGATAAGACAATTAATCTGGAGTGTAGTGCAGCAGTCTCTGTGCCCTCAGACATACCAGTCCCCAGGAGACTCTACACTGCCCACATGGGGCAGTGAGAAGAGTGAAGCTGGTCTGCAAGAAAGAGCATTCTCCTATACAGATCTTTCCCTATCTAATCCTGTTTTATCATCTTCTCTGCTTTTTTCTTCTTCTGCAGAATAGCTTGTTTAAGTACTTCTGTTTTGATTGCTTCTAGAAGTAGAAAGGCGAAAATGCCATGAGAAAAATTACTCTCACAACATTTCAAACATTGCTAAAACAGAAATGTATTTACATTTTAGAAAATACTTGTCCTTTTAAGAGCTCTAGTCCAATTCTGGGGGCCCAAGTTATGTGAATCAGTTAGGAATATTTTTGTCCATTCTTTTCTCTCAATATTAACATGGAGCACAACTCCCTTTTGCTACATGCCACATTTCTCTAGTTAATACAAGTACAAAGTGAAGTAAAACTGAATGAGAATGACTGGGTTTTTTACTATTTTCAAACTGGTCTTAAAGCAAGACAGGTCCTGAAAGGCAATGAGAAACCAGATACATAGGGATCTGTTCATACTCCTTAATGCCTCTGTGCCATGTTTAACCTTGAAGGTCTAAATACAAGGTGAAAGTTAGATACTTATGCTTACAAGAAATTTACAAAGAAACTTTGATACTTACAGATACAATATAAAAGTTAGGTGAAGTAAGCAAGGGACACTGTCACAGGGAGAGGAGAAAATAAGGGTTGTGGTCACAATTCTGCTCTGACCTACTGCAAAACTGATGCTTTCCTATAAAATTTGTTAAAAGCACTATCAAAGAACAATATGTTGTTCATTATCTACCCTGTGAACTCCTGCCATATCCCCCTTAACAGAAAGCTTTTGGTAAAAGAGCAATTCAATTTTCTAAAGCTGTTTACTTTTGTTACACTCCCTAAAATGAAGCATGTTGTTTTAGGCACATCAGTAAGTGTCTGGATGTGCTTATTAGACTGAAATTAGACATTTCAAGTCTCCACAAATACAACTACTTCAGGATCTGGCAATGACTTTAAGTGAATAGGAAGGGGTTTCCTAACCACAAAAAATGTACAAGTAGTTACTCTAATCTTCTATAAAGTCAGAAGCAGTTGGTGTGCTATAAGAAAAGCCACTGCTGGCAGATGAACAATTGTTTGGTTCCTTCATCTGTAGTTACCAGCATGATTCAAACGTAATGTGAACTATGTATAAGTGCCCAAAATATAATAACTGAAAAATCATTCCAAAAGATTACATTTACTAAGTTTTAAAACCTGCAAGTTTCTGTGACAGGACAAATCCTTGAAAATGTGTAGATGGTGTAGGGATGCTGATAGAGTAGGCACCCTCGCATGCAGCCCATAGCCTGTGACATTGAGGTGGCATGTGTGGGCTTCCCAGAGACACAGCCACCCCAGCACCAACAAGTCTCACCAGATGCCTAGTCTGGGCAAGGAGGAGCAGCTGGGGCTGCATGTGGAGACTTCCTGGGAGGAAATGGGGACCAGATGAGCAGTGCAGAAGAAATCAGGAAGACCTCTGAGTGATACTCACAGAGATGATGACCACAAAGATAGGCCACACACTCCTTGGGTGCACTTCAGCAGCAGGTAGAAGCCAGGAGGAGGAAAGGAAGAGCTGGAAGAGGCTGTCCTCCTTCCCTGGTGACGGCCTTCCAGGTCTGCTCTGTAGGCAGAGAAAGAGTACCATGCTGGGCAAGTGGAACCCTGACTGCAGGAGCTATGACACCTCTAAGGTGTCTCTGAGGAGAGGTTGAGGAAGTGGGAAGATATTTAATGTCTAGGCTTAGATAAAAATTGAATTTTACATTTTATTTTATCTGTTTTCAGTCCTGTAAATAAAGCCTGACTTCAGATCTCACTGAAAAACAATTTTTGCTTTGTTTTACTCTCAAACATTCTGTTGGTGCTGCAAGGAAACCAAGATAAATCCAACAATGGGCTGCCTCCATAGGAGGACATAGCGAGGGGAAACAAAGATGACTCAGAGGGAGCTGCATGCAGTAGATGCAGTGTGGGAGGCTTAGGGCCAGGGAAAGGTTATCTGCCAGCCTGCCACGGTCCACTGCACTGCAGTCCATGTACCACAAGAGGCTGAACTACTCCCTGCAAGGCGTAATCAGCTGAGAGAGATTTTAGGGCCCTCAGAGAGCCCCAGCACCACAGCTGCCCTCATCTCCTCTCATCAAAGAAAAGTGTAAGCCCAGGGGACTTAGCTCTAAACATGTGTTAGGGAAAACTAAGCCCAGGTATTTCTCACACAGGCATGCTTCTCCAGACACACTGTCTACAGTACCAGGTTTTGAAAGGGGAAAGCCTATACCTGGCAGTCAAGAAGGGAAAAGTAGGTTAAAAACAACTCAGAATCACACAGAATCACAGAATCATCTAGGTTGGAAAGGAACCTGGAGATCATCTAGTCCAACTGTTCTCCTAGCACAGTTCCCACCTACAGCATATCCTTAAGCTCCAAATCGACCCTACTCCTGAACACCTCCAGGGATGGGGACTCCACCACCTCCCTGGGCAGCCCATTCCAACACCTAACAACCCGTTCTGGAAAGAAATGCTTCCTAATATCTAGTCTGAACTTTCCCTGGTGCAACTTGAGGCCATTCCCTCTTGTCCTATCTCCTGTTACTTGGTTAAAGAGGCTCACCCCCAGATCTCCGCACCCTCCTTTCAGGGAGCTGTAGAAGGCGATGAGGTCTCCCCTCAGCCTCCTCTTCTCCAGACTAACAATCCCAGTTCCCTCAGCTGCTCCTCACAGGACATGTGTTCTAGACCCTTGACCAGCTTTGTAGCCCTTCTCTGGACATGTTACTCAGGGTACAACTCAGGGCAGCTTTCCTTCACTAAACCTACAAAATACTCTAGAAGAAGGCGTGTGCTTGAACACCAGAAGTAATCCTCTGTGCCATGAGCCCTTTCTGAAGTCCACATGAATCTCTGCTTACTCCATGTAGATATACAATTTCTTTCAGGTGGGCCCAGTCTAAAGCAAAGAGAACTATTTCTATTGCACGCTGTTCGCCTGGGGTACAAGTCCTAAACTTCTCCCAGTGCTGTGCAATGGAGGGGGCTGGAGGGGGGAGTAAAAAAGAAAAACAAAGACTGTAAAGACTGTTGAGGTTTTGTTTTACAGAAAACTTGTCTTTCTCTAAATGTGAGGCTTGGAAAAGGTCATATCAGTACTTCCAGGCTAAGATGGCCAAAAGTATTGATAATTCAGTGTGAAACAGGTTTTCTTCTATGGTAAGATCAAATATACAGCACTTTTTTTTTTTTTTTTTTTTTTTCCCAAGAAGCAGCAGAAGAAATGAGTTCAGATCTGAAAATGTTCACTGATAATTAATGTGATTTAGCACCAGAAATTTAAGCTGAACCTGTAGCAGTAGGATGCAAAGCTGACAGTCTTGTTTTATCTGTCAGAGTAGCTCACAGAGACATAGAAGTCAGCTAGCCTTCACCTTCCAGGAGTTTGGAGCATCTGTTATGTGCTGGAGTTTGGAAAGGTACCATAACTCTACAAGTAGATCTAAGCAGGCCACTGACTTTGGAAGAGATGGACCAGGATATCCCACAGCTCAAGAAGAATGTCTTCGTTTTCTCTTGACTACATAGAAACAGTTACATTGATAACTGTAATCTAATAAAAATAAGACAATAGATGTGTAATTCCATATTTTGGTAAAAGTAGGGAATATGATTCCAGAAGAGCTTTCTCCTAATGTCCACATAATGGTATCTCAGGTCTTAACTCATCACTTGCCCCAAAGGCACATGGCAGCATATGTGTCACAGTGCAATCAGTCAGCCTGATGTAGCACTCAACACAGACATTGTCAAACAGGAGCAAGCCCATCTGAGGGCCACGAGGATGCTGTCCAGCAGCATCAAAAAGTGGCTGTGCAGCCTGGAGAAGGCAAGGCCTCAGGGGCACCTTATTATTGTCACCAGTCATTTAATGAAGAGTGTAGAGATGAAGTCAGACTCTTCTCATATGTGCTCGGTGGAAGGACAAGAGGCAACAGACCCAAGCTGGAACATGGGAACCTCTAATTTAATATAAGGAAAAAAAAATTACACCCTGAGGATGATCAAATGCTGAAATACATACTGTAAGTCTCCATCTGTGGAGATATTCAAAACAAAACCAGATATACCATGAACAACTTGCTTCAATTGGACCTTCTTTGAGAAGGATCTTGGACTAGAAAGCCCAAGAAGTCCCTCCAACCTGCATGACTATTCTTCAGTTCTGAACAAAACCACTGTTTCTACTAAAGTAATAAAATCACCAGTATCCTTGAAGCAAAGCATTCAACCATCACTTGCTTCACTCCACTGGTATTTAAATTACCTTCCATCATCCTTTGTTTTATCTAGCCTTTAAGGTCTTTAGAATAAGAGTAACAAGACATTACTTCCAGTTATACTGCACTTTCAAAGAATTTTATATTTATCTGCTCTATGATACTGTGTAATGTTCATCCCAGTATTCTCTGTCTTTCCTCTCTTATTTGTGGGTTCTTTAATTTTCAAGTCCATCAGACAGACATCCCCACTCCCAACTGCAAGATAAGCTTAAAATCACATACATGTATATGTCCCAGTAAAGAAACAGAAAGTCACCTTCCATGGATAGGCAGGGTGATAAGTGTTGATCTCAGATTTCATTGCTGCATGCAATGGACTTGGAATAAAGCCCTTTAGGTAGGGGGGTTTTTTTATTTTTTAACTGTACTGTATTGTGTCTGAGGGCTGCTTCCAGTTTATAGTCACGGGGTTTCATGGGACACTGGTGTGTTCAGTGGAGTAAAATTTCTTCACTCTGCTACAACTCTACTAAGAATAAAGTATGTCAGAGAACTCAAAACCCATAGTCATGTTATTAATTCAGGTGCAAAAATGGTGATTTAATTGCTGTGTAATTTCTTTCCTCTTTACACATTTTCCACTTTCCCCATCTCAATCTTCCTGAAGAGTGGTATCACTAACCCTAAGTGTAGGTAAGAAAAATTCCATTGCTTATTTGAGACCTATAGGACTTGCTTTTCTCCAGCTACTTTGGAACAATAAAGTTTTCCCATTTCTATATATTTGCATCAGTTCATTTCTGCAGTTTTGCATCTGTTCCTTTGGTTAGACAAAAACCCCTGAAAACCTCACTCTTCCAAACTAAAACAAGAAACTTTTTTGCTCTTTCTCTCGGGTTTGCTCATGCCACCTTTCCCCAAGTCCCCTCTCCTTTCAGAAACAATTTCTAACCCTGCTCCACTGACTGGATTTGCCTGCTGTGCAAAGCGATTTTCACTAATCTGCTACTTAGTAGGTAATTGTTAAAACAATTTGCCCATATTCATCAGTGGTGTAACATCTTTGATTTCAGTTGGAGTCACACCAGGATTTAATGTGGCTTATTAATTTTTCAGAAAGCTTTTCATATGCAGGTAGGTGTGTTGTGCAATTGTCAAAAGTGTTGATGACTGCACTAGTTCCTAGGGCAGTTACCAGTTGTTGGGGGGAGCTCTGCAGTGTCTTGTCATAAGAAGATTTAATTGCTCTGGATGAAAGCTTTTGAGATATTTTTCATCGAGTGGATTTATTTGCTTTACCTGTTGACTGTAATTAATTTTTAATTCTCATAGAAAAGTGTGTCAGTCCATGGCACACAATACTTCTATTGATACGTGCTATCACTGTTGACCCAGTGTTCAGGAAAAAGATGCATCAAGCCTGTCTATGTAATGAACCTAAGCTCCCTTTGACAATATATCATCAAACCCTTTTTAATAAAGGTCTTGTATACAATGCACCAAGACTGGCCTAAAATCTGGAACAAACAGATTTCCATGCAACATTTTTTCTTGAAGATGACTGGTGGCCTTCCATGTAAGTGAAAATTTGGACATTTCTCTTTGACTAAAATATAACGTGAAACTAAAGTTCAGTGTTCCTAAGGTCTTTTCCTTTGATGCAAAACTTAATTTTGTGCTATACACATTGGTCTTTGCTATTTTATGGAGTCGGAATATTTTTAATACTAAGTCTTGAAGACTGGTGCTGTAGAAATAAGGAAAGAAGTCTTGGAAGGAGGGGAAGACTAGCAGACAGTCAGGAGATATTTCAAGTTTCTGTCACCTAGCAAGAGCTAAGGGGTGGAATTAGAGACTACTCATAGTAGGTGGATATTTGAATGAAAATAATGATTAATTTTAATCAATTACATAACACCTATGTTAGTATTAATTTTTAATGAAAAGACATTGGTTAGATGCGTGATCAAACGTCCTGTAGCCATTGTTTTATATCTGTATTGCATATTAATAGGTCATGTTGCCTTCACAACCCAAAAGGCTACAAAGATTGTTTGAATATCCTAGCAACTCCGTGTCTCAGAGGAGAACATGAAGCAGTAGTATAATGACACTGATGGCAGACATCTGCAACTACTACAAGATTCAACAAATGTCCCCAGAACTCTGCATGCATTTATCACACCAACCAAACCTGGCACAGTTTTGGAATTGAGAAATCTGTAGCTGCAAATTACAATTTGTCCTTTTGAAACACAAGCTCTGTTAAAAAAAAAAAAAAAAAAAAAAAAAAAAAGTACTTCTGAATGACCATTCTGCATACTCAAAGGATAAGATCATGTTTTCATCCCAGTGTGCCCTAACTTTGTGCAAAGAGAGCAAGGGACAGTGATATTAAGGACTCTAATTCTATAAATAACTCAAGAGCAAGCTTTCTCAGAAAAATGTAACTGATCTGGCTACAAAGGCTATCCTTTGCTATATATAGCTAAGGAACGATTATCTTTAAAAGATTGGAAGGAGAATAAAAATAAGCTGCATATCCAAGCATATTTTTGAAATGCAGGTTTGAAGTTCAGCACTAACTGAGTCCATGGGCAACAGGAGATACCATTTCCTGTCCTGTAAAGAAAATCCTTGATGAGGAACAAGCCTCCAGGCAGCCAGCTGCAGGCAACAGTGGCCAAGAGATTTGTTGAGGGAAGCAGACTCCATGGTCAGCAAAAAGGCATGAATGAGCCTTGGTGTCACTCTCCACATCATCAGTACCAGATGAGATGAGGACATCATAGCTCAGACTGAGGCCCTCCAATCGCACCTCAGGACCAGTGGTGGAGTACAGACATATTGCATCTCTGGGCCCAGATCTACAAATGAAAGAGTAATCCAAGCCTATCAACAAAAGTGTGATTTTTAGTAGTAGTTTTATTAAATTCTGACCTGAATAAGTCCTAGTGCAGCCACAGGTGAGGACTTACTTTCGTAAGTTTCTCAAAGGCAGGTCACAAAAGCAGTTTTGGGACCATCATCAAGGAAGTCCTGCCCCACCTGCCCATTTAACCCTTCTCCTAAAGAGCTGCTCAGATGAAAGCCCATCACCAGCCTCAGTAGAAACATGGAAAGAAGTGTGTGGCCAGAGCACCCTCAGATGGTGGGACATGTTGGCAGGGCTATCAGCAGCATCACACAGGACTAGCACCACCCACATAAAATGGGAGTAGAAAAGGAAGACAGAAAAGGAAAATGTTTCAACAGATCCACTTCACATGACAATTAGAAAGTGGAAAATAGGATTTAAAATCCTATTTTTAAAGATTAAAAAAGATCATGGAAGAAGAAATATTTTCAATCAGATTTCTCCAGAATGAGGTGCATATTAGATTAATGTTTTTATTAAAGCCAGCTTTCTAAGCAGCTTCCAGAGGGTTCTGCAACAGGTGTCTGAAATAAAAATCAGACACAAACCAGGAGCACACAGATGAAACCCGGCCAGACCTCCAAGGACATTAGCAAGTTCCTAAGTGTGTTGTTGAGTGAAGGATCTACATGATTGTTTTACATACACCAATTAACCTTGCATGAAGAGTAGCACTGAGGAAGAACAGTTATGTGCATAAGATCAAACTGGGGGGAATGAATTATTTTTTACCATAGCCTCTCAGTTCTTAAATAGGTTATACAAGTGAAAAGCCCAGACCTTTGATCAGAATAGCTCCACATTCTGGAACCATACTAAAGTGTACAGGGAATCAGAAAGGCAGTACAAAGAGCTTTGCTTCTGTAACATTTAATAGATGAGTCTTTGGGGACAGAGAAGCGTTGGGCATAATTTCACATCATCTCTGTGGGGTGATGGTTTAGGTCTATTCGCAGCACCAACTGGTAGTTCAGCAGTGGGAAATGGGTGGGAGAGGGATGTGGAGAGATATGGAGGAGAGGGAAGGGACTACAATGCTCACCAGCAACGCTTCTACCTCTGCTAGGTATGCAGTAGCCAGAAACTGAGCAACTATTTAGATTAATCAGTTATTTCAGTGCTTGTGTTTATGGCATTAGCCTCTATTTTGACTACGTGTCTTTCTCCTTTCATCTAAGACTTGAAGCGTGCAGCGGTGCTGTAGGATCCCTCATTGAAAAGCTAGTAAGCCATGCAGACCTTGCTCTTTGGTGAGCCAGGATGCTGCAGAGAGCCGTCAGGACCAGATCATACTGCTGGCAGGCACACAGAGCACCACGCCATTGCATCTGACCCAGCAGATTCTCTTCCACAGCCCCCTCCAGTTACCTTCTCCCTTCACTTTCCTTCTCTTCTGACTTTTTTTCTGCTTTTCAGCAGACCCTGAGATCACAGCATGTTGCCATACTTCCCTGGCCACCACCCAGCCTATGAAAACTGATCAGATGAAGCTGACACCATGTGCATAGCAGAGCTAAGCACCAGGACTTGAACACCTGGCTGCGGTGGGCAGCCTAATCTGTCTGCTGGGCAGAACCAGCATGAACAAGCAGTGCCTCATATCACCGGGAGGGTGAGATTTCTCCCCATTCACATTTCTCTCCCTTCTGTCAAAATCAGGAGCAGGGACTACAGCATGTAGTAGTCCTGATAGCAGGACTGACACCTTCTTTCTCACTCTGAAAGACCATCAGACAGACCACACACTGCACTCAACAGCTTTGCCCAAGGGAGGGACATCCACAGGTTCTGATTGAGCTGCTTTTGGTGCCACCTGGTTCCCATTTCAGCATGATGTACTTTTCATTTTTCACTCTTTTTTTCCTCCATAAACTAATCAACACATTTCAAAAGGCTGGCATGAATTTTGAAGTGTGCTTGCCAGAGCAGACCAAATTGGTCTCTGTATTCAAAACCCCAAACTATGGTCCCTATTTCTCACAGCAAGAGGAGGAGTCATACAATCACCCCTGAACTCTGTAGGCCCAGTAAGCCCACCAAAAATCAACACAGGAGCATCAAACAACACCATTTTTTCTTAGTAGTGGGTCAATCCAGTAGCAGTCCATCAGGATGACACTGCATGAGAAGGGAGGACAGAGGTGCCTACAAGTTACATGGAAGGTCCCACAGCAGCCACTGCCAAGCCCTGCAGGGCTACAAGGAGCAGGATTGGTTGGGCAAAATCCCTCCAACCCCTCAGATGGTGCTTGGTGAGGCTCAGACAGGGCACATTCATTTTCACAAGGGGACATATGTAGCCACAGGGAGCTCACACAGCAATGTATGTTTGTGTTTTCCTTTTCAGTCATATGATCAGCTGAAAAGCCTTTCTGTCCCAGGGAGGCTCTTCAAATACATTTGCAGCTCAAAGATGCTAGTGGCGGGAGGTGGGGTAGGAACCTGTTGCTTTCAGAGCCCCGGGTCCCACAGCGGTCTGCAGGGGACACTGGGGCAGGAGGGCACAGCCATCACACACATGGGACAGCCCGGAGACATGGGAGCTACAGAGAAGCTGGAGGAGAGGCAGCTGCAAGCAGGGCCGTCAGCAGGGGCTAATTTTACAAATTAAAACAACAATAATGGTATAAGCATGAGAAGCCTCATCACAGATGGTTTGGGATTCAGCCGGCTTTATGTTGTTTTGATTAGCCTGACATTAGGCTAGTGGGATGCTTGTATGGGCACACACGTGGGTGGAAGGATAAACACAGCTGAGCAAATCTTGTCCCTCATCTTGCTTCTGCACGAGCAAATGGGCTTATCCTCAGCTGAGATGAGAGCCGTAGGCATCTTCCTCTGCTCAGATGAAAACCGTAGCCATCCTCCCTCCCACATCCAGAAAGGTGCATCTGTATTTAATGGCAGTGTATCGCAGGAGCCTCTGTGGCATTTTTGCTGATGTTTATTGCTATAGACAAAGTGCAGATGCTTTTAATGCTGTGTCAAGCTGGTGAAACTCAGACAACTGTGAAGAAGAAAATAAAGGGTAGTTAATCACTTGGAGAGAGAAAACAGGAAAAGGAGCAACATCTTGACAGAGGAAATATGAAAGTTCAAATAGGATTCTTCCCTATCAGGCCAAGATACCCCTCCAGAAAGCCTATACTTACAACCAGCTCCTTACTGCAGAAGGTAGACAGACTTCATTCAAAAATCATATTTTTGTGCCTGTGGTGTGATAATGGCAACTGGTTGTAAACACAAACTGCATCTGAAAGAATTGGCTCTAGGGGACTGGGGAAGGGAGAATGAGGGGAAATATTAAGCCATTAAAAGGGGGAAAAGCAAATATATGAATGAACGGAGAAAGAAAAAACACCATCAACCTCCCAAGGTAAATTATTTTGGGGTTCTCCAACTTCTTTAGATACAATTTTTACCTGGTATCCCTGCCCCTGTTTTAAACAGATAGTTTGAATTTCTGCAATTCAATAACCTTTTAAAAAAGACAACATATCTTTCCTGTAACTTCTGCAGAAAGATAATAGAAAATTATCTTAAACTGACAGTGATAGCAGCCGTACCTTCCATCTTGCTGTATAGTTTCTGAGAATCAGAACTTTTAATGATGAAAGGTAAAATAAATTATAGCAGCTGCAAGCCTCTCCAGGGCTTAACAAAGGAGCACAAATGTCTGAAAAAGCACAGCCAAGACATTGTGCCTCATGATGGATCCAAGGTTGTAAACTCAGGCCTACAGTTTGCTAATCCCTAGCAATAACACCTCAGTGCCCTGTGAAATCTTCATTACCACTGAATCCCTCTTTAGAGCACCCAACATCTCAGAGATGCTGAGGGGCGGTAAAATCCACATTAGCACTGATTATCCAGATTAGTTTTGCGAGGTTCCTCCTCCCCTCCTGTTTCTGCCTTCCAAAGTGTGTGTAAATACTAACTCATGTTGTATCTACTAAGGGACTTCAAATCACAACAGCTACCTAGATTGATTTGATGGACATGTAACAACTCCAAGAGGAGAGAAGTAGCAAGCCTTTCATCACCATAAAATTTTTAAGAATATTAATCAAAATATTTGCATCTATTAATACTCAGAGTTTGATGCAAAAGACTATCTCCAGTTCTGCTATCTGTCCCCCTGCCAGCAATATCCTCATTAATTAGAATGCAATGAGGATAATGTACTTATGCAATAGCAAAGCAGGAGGTGAAAAGCTGAGATGCTTTGTGAGTTGGAAGGGAACCAAGGGATTTAAAAAACTGAGCAAAACCCAAGGGATACAGATGTTCAAAAGGAAAAGAAAAATAGTTTGCCTGACACTGCCTCAAGCTTGCCTTAATAAATCCCCCATATCCATGCAAATGAGAGGTGAGTGGAGCTTATTCATATGAATTTACTTAAGCAAAGGGTGCGATATATCCAAGGTAATTTATCTTGCCTTTTGACTCTGCTATGCTGCAAAAGGTATGTGTTACCTACCGCCATGCAAATAATGGACATTTTTCACATATTTATAATTGGACACTTGTTAGAAGTAATTACTTAAATAAATTATTCCCTGAATATTGTTCAGACATTTGGAATTGAGCTTGTAATGAAAAAGACCATTTTTTATCTATTTTTTCTGTAAAATATACCAAAACACTTTGGAGGAAACATACTTTATCTATCAACCAGCAACAAAAATAGCTGCTGATCCATCAACAACATAGTTTGTATGTCTTATCTTGCACAAAGAGCAAAATGAGCTAAAATTTATAAAACTTACACAATAACAAGTAACTGTTCTATAGGTACAAAGACTGTTAGAATTTTTTGAATTATTTTTTTGAATTAATTATAACATGCCTCAGTCTTAACCCTGATATTCCATCACTGGAGACCCTTCTGTTTGACATATAAGGAGGTTTTTCTGCATGAAGTGAGATTTTTCCTGTCTAACATAATTGCTGCTTTTACACCTCATTTTGAGGCAGGGGAAGGATCAGAGTCAGAACATAGCTCCTTGTGCATAATAGGTCTGACCAGCATATTATGCAACCCAGAACATCTCTGAACACTTTCTCACATCACGGATTCATACTCAGAATGATTTAGGTTAGAAGGGACCTTTTAAAGGTCATCTAGTCCAAGACCCCTGAAATAAACAGGGACATCTTCAACTAGATCAGGCAGCTCAGAACCCCATCCAACCTGACCTTGAATGTTTCCAGGGGTGGGGCATTTACCACATCTCTGGGAAACCTGTTCCAGTGTCTCACCACCCTCACTGTAAAAAAATTTAAAAAAATAAAATTAAAAAAAAAAAATCTGTTCCTTAAAGCTAGTCTGAATCTTACACTCTTTTAGTTTAAAACAATTATCCCTTGTCTTATCGCTACAGGACCTGCTAAAAAGTAGGTCCCCATCTTTCTTATATACCCCTCTTGATTATTTAAAGGCTTCAGTAAGGTGTCCCTGTAGCCTTCTCTTCTCCCAGCTGAACAACCGCAACTCTCTCAGCCTTTCTTCATAGAAGAGGTGTTCCATCCCTCTGATCATTTTTGTGGTCCTCCTCTGGACCCAGTCCAACAGGTCCATGTCTTTCTTACTCTGGGGATCCCAGAGCTGGACACAGTACTCCAGCTGGGGTCTCATGAGAGCAGAGTGGAGGGGGAAAATCACCTCCCTTGACCTGCTGGCCATACTTCTCTTGAGGCAGCCCAGGACATGGTTGGCTTTCTGGGCTGTGAGTGCACATTGCTGGCTCATGTCCAGATTTTCATCCACAAGTACCCCAAAGTCCTTCTCCACAGGGCTGATCTCAATCCCTTCATCCCCCAGCCTCTATTGATACCAGAGGTTGCCCCAAGCCCTGTGCAGGACTTTGCACTGGGCCTTGCTGAACCTCATGAGGTTCACATGGGCCCACCTCTTAAATTTATCCAGGTCCCTCTGAATGTCATCCCATCTCTCAGGTGTGTCAACCACATCACTCAGCTTGATGTCGTCCACAAACTTGTTGAGGATGCACTTAATCCCACTGTCTATGACAATGATGAAGTTATTAAACAGTACTTGTCCCAGTATGGAGCCCTGAGGGACACCACTCATCACTGATCTCCATCTGGACATTGAGCCATTGACCACTACCCTCTGGATGCAGCCACCCAGCCAATTCCTTATCCACTGAACAGTCCACCCATCAAATCCATACCTCCCCAATTTTGAGAGAAGGATGTTGTGGGGGACTGTGTCAAAGGCCTTACAGAAGCCCAGATAGGTGACATCTGTAGCTCTTCCCTGTCCACTGATGTAGTCACGCCATCACAGAAAGCCATTAGTTTGGTCAGGCAGGACTTGCCCTTGGTGAAGCCATGCTGGCTGTTCTCCAGGTGCCTTTAGCATAGCTACTCTGAGGATCTGTTCCATGATCTTCCCAGACCCAGATGTGAGTCTGACAGGTCCATAATTCCATTTCAAAACCAGCTTTGTGTTGCCATCAGGACAACTACAGACAAAATCAAGGCAATCTAAGTTTTGGTACTGTTGCTTTTCATCTGGGAGGCTGGCCCAGAAATGGCCACAACAGTGGAACTTTCCTGCAAAATCCACAGAGACCAGCTAGTTGTCCGTGGATTGGATTCAACCAAGGATTGTGTTCTTGCCAAAATACATTTAAGTTGATCACAGCTTCAGGAAGTTTCCAACAACAATTCTCTCATGTGTTCCTCTGTCCAGGTGTAACTAAGGGAAAGGATTTCAGTTACTCACAACGTTATGATGAGCAGTAGTGACTGTAATAATTCTCTGATGGATATTATAACCCTGGCAGCATCAACTCTGTAGGCCTACTGGATACAATCTTGCTGTCTCCTTCACCCAAAATCTATCCAGTCAGAAAGCAGGGGAGATAAAATAAACCATTTGTTTCCATATGCAATATCTTGACATAATCTATCAACTATCAAAACGCATTTAGCCACATTGTTAGGAGTATCTAGGACACAAGGTACAAAACACAGAGGCAATAGAGTAAATGCAGAAACCTGCTGCCATGGAAAGGCAAACTGAAGGATTAAATGAGGAAATACAGCATTTCAGCAGCAAAAGTTAAATTATTTTTTCTTATTTGTTGATTTATTCTAGTTTACAACTGTACTGGCCCATACAAAACTCTGCCTCAGGAATTCAATATTCGTGGGACTCTAGTAAATCTTTGTTAAATAGAAAGCTGGTGTAAGACTGGATTAGATCTCCTCTTCAATCTATTCCTGATTACAGAGTGGGCCTCTCTGTTTCCTTTTCACTGTATCTTGAAGCATTTATAGGGGGGCTGGCAAGCCAAACCCAATGTCTGATCATCTAAGGTTAGGAGATGGAGCAATCAAGTGCTCGTTAGAAGATCCAAGCCACTGTGTGTCTACTGTAATAGAGAAATTATGCCAGAGGCGATTTTACAGTAGGATTGAAAATGCATGCACAAAGCAGACAAATCTTATGGGCAACAGATTGCTGGGGTGAGGGAAAGAGACATTGTTTCCATGCCAGAGTGTTGGCCACCCAAAGAAAGAACTGGAGAGTTCTTGGACCCTGGGGGGGGTCAGCATCTCCCGCATGCCCAGCCCAGTACCCCAAACACAGCGGCACACCCAAGTCTGCAGAGCTTCTCCCCGAATGAAGCTGGTCAGCCTACACATGTTGGGACAGCAAAATCTATTTTTCCCCTGAGCTGCTGAAGAGCTTGCATGAGCTTTGCTTTAAATAAAAGGACTATCTGTAGGGAAGCAGAAAGGAATTCGGAAATTTCAAGTGTCCCTGGAGAAGTAGAGAAGCACAACCGCCACAAAATGGCCCAATGATGGTTAATGGCATTTAGCCAGAGCTTTATTCATACTCTCCTTATCAAAGATGGGTCAGATGTTTCTAGCCAGATCACCTCTGATATAGCAAGTTCATTTCTCCAATCACAATAATTGTCTGTATCCTGCCATTATAAATGAAGTTTTAAAGGATATCCGATTTTAATTTTCTTCATAAAATTTAATTTTCAGATGTACTGCCAAAATCACTAACACAAAACCAAAAGAATATAAATAATGAAAATATGTATTCTATGTCAGAATTAAAAGTATGCTATTTTTTCAGCTGTATATAGAAGTAAATTATTTTCTACATTATATTTGAAAAAAAAAATTGTAAATACTCTTGTCATTGCTAAAAAAAAAAAAAAATTATTTTACATAAAATACCTGCTTCTGGACTGGACAGAAAAACCTTAATTCCATCAAGCCAGCACAGGCTATGCCATAAGCGAAAGTCTTGACTGAATTACAGCTTTTCAGTTCCTTTACATTATTTATTTCATCAAAGATACTTTCAAAAAGAAAATCTTGCCTTCATACAAAAATAAACTGGGATGAAAACAACTCCAGAGACCTCCACAAAAAGTGATTAAATAATGAAGTCTGGAAACATCTGCCAAGCATAAGAAAGTTCAAATAGAGTATAAATTTTGATTGTTATGGTCCCTACTACCACCTCACCAAGGGCTTGGAGAGATCCAGGTTCTGAGATTAGGACAAAATGCAACAACACAGTAGTTACAACACTTTGCAAAAGCCAAGATGCAAAACTTCCTTATCTAGAAAAACTCACAGGGGACTTCTGGGGAGAACTCCCCAGTCACTGTGGAAAAGCTTTGCAATCTATATTTTCACAAACACTTGAAGACTTGTCTTGGCAACCTCAATAAATGTAATACTAGAGGCTGAATTTTACTCTCATTTGCACAAGAGAAAAATCTGGATTATTGTAGCGATGCCAACCATCAGTCTTTGGGGCGATGTCCATGATGTGGCATGGGCAGTTTCCCCTGCAACCAAAGCAAGTGCACATCAGAGATGTAGCAAGGGACCACCGATGGCATTAAACTTGCTGGCTGCCAAAGATTCATTACTGAACTGTCAGTACAGGTTCAGGCACCAGTCCTCAGATAAGACAGCTGTACACTGGGAGTTCTTTTATTTCCATTTTGCAAGCAGGATCAAAATCTCACCCTGCTTCTATTTTCTTTCAAAGCACTGAATGAGTGCATGTGTTTTCCATCATGGGCAATCCCTCGGAAACCTGGTACGTAAGTATAAACCCACTGTCTTTTCACAGAAATTAATATAAATCAATTTGTCAAAGCCTTTGCAAAGGAAGATACACAAAATTCAGATGTATCAAAATAATGTCAGTATCAGTATGAAAAAGCTGTTATGCAGTCTCACTGCCCCTTTACTGGTGGTGAGTTGTCACCAGCTGCTGTAGGAGATGGGTTGGCCACCTTCTGCCATATGACAGTGCTGCTCCCATCTCCTCCCTAGGCAGAAGACACATCCTCCAACAATCTAAAATACTCCTGGGATGAGTACTGTTTGTGGATGCACAACACTGTCAGATGCAGCCAGCAGTTGCCCAGTTTTATTACTGTAATAAATTATTACTCATTTTCATATGCCTTTGATTTGGGACTTTCAAGAGAGTACTCAGAGAAAACCACTTAATGGAGTCATTCAAGCCCAACCAGAAATTGCTGGAAACATTAAGGGCAATTTATTCTTGCAACATTATCTAGGCTAATTTTACAGCCCTAAAAAGTTCATAGATAATTTGAACTAATCTGAAATGCTGGATGCTTCTAAACAATCAGTAGAACAAAGCTCTGTTTTCACTAGGCACTAGTGAGGTGCTAAGGCTTGGACAACCGGCCCAAGCCAGAGTTGACCTACAGATGAATCCTGTATATTTTATAACTGAAACCCATTGTGCCAGTAGGTATTGTACTAAATTATAACAACCCACTTATGCTGATGTAAAAAGTGCTAAAGCATTGAAGTACTGAAGCCTGAACAACAGGCCCCAAGCCGAAGTTGCTAACTTAGTCTGTAATCATTAACCAAGTATGTAAACTGGCTAGTGAGAGACGCAGCTTAGACAAAATATCATCAGTAGTGAAGAGAGAATGTTTCCAACTTTCCTTTCTTAGCCTTGTTCAAGGGTGAAAACCCAGATATTTGGCCTTGTTAGAAACTCCCCCGGTTTCTCCCCCCGAGCCCTGGCCAGGCTTTGGGTGGAATCCAACAGGAGAATGAAACCAGAAATTTTCTGCTCAAAACAAACGTGCCAGCTATTCTGGCTTGCCGATCTCTAGTACATAAGGCTGGACTCGCTTTGGCAGCCTCACCTACGGATGGACGCACCGCGTAGGATTTCCTACTGGCCAGGACAAGCTCTGCAAACCCTCCCTGCAGCCAGGGCTGCCCAGAGACTGCGGGTCTGGACGATGGTAACATATGCAAGTGGTGATGGATCTTTATTAATCTTCATTCTCTCTCTTGTGTAGTAATGATTTGATGCATTACCCTGTTTTTTTTCCTGTTTGCTGCTTTAAGTGCACTATTCTGCTTTTTCTTACTGCATGTTTTCTGTATTACACTGTTATCACTAGTAAAATACGCCTGCTCTTTTCACTCTGGTGTCTGGGTGTAATTGGTATCCTTAATCAGCAGAACATAAATTAGTGTCAGAAGTGGGATCCAACAAAAATGCCATTACATAAGTTCAAAGGTAATTTGTCAAGTCCACCAGACACTCACGGTTGGAAAAAATCCTCCCTAGTTCACTGGCTCAGGAGTGGGCTCAGGTCAGAGGACTGTGCAAACAATGGGAGAGATGGCTGAAAGAAGCCAAACCATTAGATGTTTTATATTATAGGAAAAGGATACCTATTGGAAAAGGAAAAGAGACTACAGATTCAAGTAAACAAGGATGGATTTTGTTAACTGCATATAGAAAACAACACCAGAGTAGGGAGGCTGTTGTTAGAGCGCTCACAGATGGAATGACAGATATGTGATTTACGTAGTCAAATAGTGATGTTATAATGCTGAAATAAGTTGCTTGCTGATAAGCTGGATACTTATCAGACAGTGGCAGAGAAAGCCACAGCATGAGTATCACAATATAAGTATAGTAAAGGGAAATGGCTGGATTTGTTGTGTACTTTGACCATTGGCACCGATATTGACTCCGAGACTTGGAGCTTGTATATTGTACGTATGGTGTTAAATCTGGATTTGTCATTTGTCATAATTGTCCTAGTCGTACTTGTGGTTATAAGTGTAATTCTGTGTTGTTTCTGTGAATGGTGTAAGGGAGCTCCTTGTGAGGTAATATAAGATCAATCTGTTTAATCTAAGAGTGTGTGTGAGATGCAGTACTACTGTAAAAAATGTTATCATGACTCTTTTGATTACTGAGATAGGAAATCCCCTTTGTGATGCGATAGAAAAATAAAGTAGCTGGGTGACCTTGGAGAGTGGGACCCCTGAAGGAGTGCAGGGAATTGAGATACTTGAGACAGCCCTAAAGACAATGAAAATAGGATTTCTCGTAAGGAAAAGTTTACGGCTTTGCTAAAAGACAGCACGTTTCATGAAAAAAAAAAAAAATCCACAGTGTTCCAACTAACGAGTTGTGGTGAACACATACACAAAGAGGGCTGAATAAACCTATCAAGAGAGTGCAGAGTTCCAAAACTAGGAATTCAGGGACAACTCAGCCTAGAGCACCCCTTCTTGAACATCTAACGGGGCCCTGCATCTGTCCAGGAAGGGCGCCCCCCCCCCCCCGTAAGTGGATCAGCACTTCTGGGGTTGAAAGACGATCAGGCACCGTTTTCTGACTTGCACCCGTTGCATGAGGCAAGGGAAGTGAATCAGTATTATGATCAGTACAAATGAATTAATGGCCAAGCTCCAGAACAGTGGGTGCAGAAGGACCGATGACCCCATGTGGAGCTTAAGTTTTTTGGGTTTTCTTAGAACAAGCAGTCCCTGCAAACTGTAAGAGCTCTGATTGACACTGGAGCAGAGGCCTCCTTAATATATTGGAATCCTAAGTAATTTAAAGGACAACTTGTAATTATTATGGTTTAGGAGGAAAATAAATTAAAGTTGTACAAACACAAATAGAAATGAAAATAAGAAACCTCCCAAAATTATTATATTCAGTCATGATTGTTCCCATTCCTGGATATATAAAAGGTATCGAGATTCTAAAAAGACTAACTAAATCTTTCTGATGGTCAGTATCAATTTGGAGTTAAGCCCTGTATTAGTGCCAGACCTGTTATAGCCGGCAAAGTAAAAATGCCTCCTGTGCAGATCCCAGCTGCAACTAAGTCACAATGAAGCAGTATAGAATTCCAGGAGGACATGAAGAGATATCACAGACAATTAGAGATTTATTAGATGTAGAAGCTTTAAAGCCAACCACGACAGCGTGGGACAACCCGATATGGCCTGTCAAGATGGATCCTGAAGAAAGACAGTGGATTTTAGAAAACTAAACAAACATACTCCACCGCTTGCAGCAGCCGTGCCAGACACTGTCAATTTAATAGAAAAAGTTCAGAAACATCCAGAAACTGGGTACACTGTAATAGATTTGGGTAATGCATTTTTTACCATTCCAATTGCAGAAGAACATTGGGATTGATTTGCCTTCACATGGCAGGGCCAGCAATACACCTTTACTAGGTTACCACAGGGATGGTTGCATAGCCCCACTATCTGTCCTAGAATTATAGCTGAATATTTAGATGAAATACAGCTGCCTCCTCACACACAATTAAGCCGCTATACAGATGATGTTTTGATCCAAGGAAATGATGAGGAGGAGGTACAACAAGTCCTTGAATTAGTGGTAAATCACATGAAACAGAAGGGTTGGGAATTTAACCCTGAAAAAAAAAATAAAAAATCCAAGGACCGTCTCAGACAGTGAAGTTTCTAGGAATTCAGTGGCACTGTGGGCATTGAGAAATATGCCTAAACCCTGACAAACAAACATATTTTTTTAGATTTTAGATCCATTGGGCTATTCAACTTCTGGACGCACCATATTCCCTGTTTGGGATAAATGTTAACCCCTTGGTATAAGGTGACAAGGAAAAAATATGATTTTGAATGGGGAAATGAACAGCAAGCTGCTTTTGAGTTAGCTAAAGAAACCGTTCAAAAGGCTTTAGATTTATGGCTTCTGCAGAAAGGATAAGTGGAGTTAAATGTGTCAGTAAATGGATGCCCAAAGATCACAGCATTCTGTCCAAAGGCTCCAACAATCATGCAAGCCTCATGGCCTTGACAACCCCAGAAATCCATCTCGTTTTCCAGGACAACCTGTCTTAGTTGAACTCCCCATGGTGGGAGCAGCACCTTTGGTATTGGATACCCAATAAGCAAGTATACTTGGAAAGCCAAAGATGCTCATGGAAAGGAGCACAAAATTAATACAAGGTGGATTATCCCATCTTTCTAATTATAACCCACCTCCGGTTCTCAAAATGAACCGAGAAGATTTTCGTTCCTTTTTCTTGCAGGTAAACCCCCTGGAGACAGATATCCTTCACAACGGGGGATCCTTATGTGAATTTAAATTTTTGCATAGTGTTGATGTTGTCTTATCGATGTTTTTAGGATGTATTGTCTATCATTGCAAAATGGCTTTGGGTGACTGTTCTCTTCTCCCTTGGCTCCAGGGGAAGCTCTGGCTTCCGAAGTATTAACCAAGAATGGGAGGAGAGCAAATTTGTGGGTTTAGGTCATTCTTTTGCCAGTATTATGATCAAACAATAGACACCAAATCATGAGAAGGTCCTTTTGCTAATGGGGCCTGGACTTTAAAAGGTCATTATTGAGCCCATAAAGGCTAGATGGAAATACCGAGGCCTAAGCTATAGATGCCCTCTGGGCTGGGGAGTGGAAATGCATTTTCCTGCTGTGTAGGCAGACCCCAGCTCCAGAGAGCCAGACCACCATCTTCAGCTCCACAACTGACAACAACAACCAGAATTTATCCCCTTTTGATACTTAATTTTGTGGAGGTTGCTCTGTTGGTTCTTGCTATATTTTCTCTTGTGGGATGTATGTGTTCATCTTGTCAGTGTCCATGTAAACTGTCTTGCAATTGTACTTATTCATGCAGACAATCACGTCCTTCCACCAGTTCCCAAGGACAAGGAGCACATCCTTAGGCCCAGCCTCAGACTTATTTTTGTTAAATATGTTTAATTAAAATATTATTAACTGACATGGTTATTGTTACTGTTGCCTTTATTATATGTTTGGTTATAATGTTGTTAAGCATTATTAGTGTTAATATTGTTTTATTTGTTATTTGTAGTGTTATTACTAATTTACCTTTGTTTGAATATGGGATAGAAGTTTCTAGGCCCAGATGACGCATGGGCTTTAGGATAAGGGGGCATGGAAACCGATAGGCTCTCATACTGCAGAGGAACTGTACTCCTGTCTGCAGTGGCACATCTGTGTCTGTAGACAAGGCAGCAGGCCACCATATAAGACACCTACATCATGCTAAACTTGGTTGTCAGACCTCCATTTCTGCTCTCAGCATGTTCATCTGATCCAGCAGCTGCAATGTATAGTTGGGGATTTGAGCTCAGGCCTCCGGGAAAGCTCACCCATCCAGGCCACTCCACCTCTTTCCCAAACGCCCTGTGGCTCTGCTCTCAGAAAAACACCAGCTGGCACATGTCCTGCCATACGGTTTCACTTCCAGCCATATGACAGGAGCACAACAAGAGTAGAAGAGTCATGGAACTGGAAACCACAGACATAGCTCATCATGTGGCCCACCTCATGTCACCAACGGGAGTAACATCACCCCACCCAACTAGGGCAGGGTGCACACAAGGCCACAACATTTTCCCTTCAAGGCAATAATATCAGGTACTATAGTAACTGCACTAGACTACTGGTCAAACAGCAAAAGGAAAATTTGAAGTGTTTTACTCTTTCGAAGATGTTTCCACACTCAAAGATTTTGCAAAACTGACTTGAATTAAACCCAGTGGCCCATGTCCCCCTCATCAAATCCAAATGCCATGATAAAGTCTTGTATTTATTCACAACAGTGTAGTGTACCAAGTTTATGTCCAGAATCTGTAACACCGAACAAGGGGGCACAATTAACATGAGCACACAATTAGCTATCATAAATAAACTGTGGCTACCAGTCTTCATCATCATGCATCTTCCACTACAGCAAAGAGAAAATGCAGCTGCATGACATCTTTCAGTACTTAACTGCTAACAGAAAGAGGAAAAAAATCAGCTGCTGAAAATCTCCCTCTTTAGGTTTGCAGCCACACTCAGTAACCTCATGTATTGCATATGTTCTTCTCAAAAAAAAAAAGAAACTGAATTAATTTCATCCCCAACTCCTCAAATTTAGCCATTAAATCATCCAGAGTTGGGAAACAGAAGTACTGGTTTCTGTTCCAGTACTTTTCCTTACATGGGTTCAGTCATCATCCACCACCTAAAATTAGGAAAGAAAAACCTTTCTCATTACTGAAGCATAGCTAGTACATCCTAATCTTATTAGTAATAATGAATGACAATCAGACAGTTACTGGTGTGTGGGGGAGTTACAACACATGAAGGCCCCAAATGATGCTTAGCAAAGCCTCATACTGTTCATTGCTGCATCAATTTAAAGCCTAATTAATGGTCCATATAATAATTAACTTGCTAAGGATTGTCATTATGTTCTACCCTCAGGAAATGCCTTAAATAAACACTTAGAGCTGAAGGAAGGACTCGTTAACCCTATTAGTTCATGAGTGATAATAACATGACCAGTTATAAGTCAGTGTTGATTCAAGAACAGCAATAGTCTTGAGTTTTGCTGTATAAGGGTCCTAATAAAAATGCATTTCCATAACCAACAAGAATACAAGTAACTGAGTTGGGTAACGTAATAACTACAGCTATATTTTGGCAACTAGCAAGCTCCTGAGGAAAAACAGTTGTGGTGTGAATTAACATGTTAGTGTCCTGTGAATGAATGAAGCTCCCAGCAACATTTTAAGAGGGGTGACATACTCCGATGAAAGCCTGGGGCACTGCAGATGTAGCAGCATTAAGCACACCTGAATGAGAGCAAAGGAACCTACAACTCCCCTTAAGAAACAATGAAAACAAATACTGCTAAGAGATATGGATATGCTTCCAGAAAATTGTAAGCAGACATAAATAGCCCTTGAATAATGAGTAAGTGTGGGTTTGCTCTGAAAAGCTATTACATATCAATAAAGCCTCCTCACTCAGCGAACTTTCTGCGTGTGTTCACATTAAGCCTTAATGATATTACTGTCAAATATCATTGCTAACCATTTTAATTTGGAGTAGTTAGGAAGCCAAAAAACTGGCAGAGCCAGTTGAAAATTGTGATGCCAGTAAAGACCTAACTCTGTAGTTCAAGTATATATTAAGTGTTCTTGTGTGGTTTCAGTGACTTTCAGGTATTGATAAGAATTGGTAGAATAACTTTTGTTGCTCATAGGTTTGTTTGACAGACGGCAAAGAAAGTCAAGGAGCTGAAACAAGTCACAATCAGGCACAGAGAAACATCAGTGGCAGAGTCCAGATGAGTGCTCTGAAGTGCCTCACTGGAATGTCTCACCATCATCCCGTGTGCTTATTCATGCCATACTACTACAGTTTTCTTTCTTAACTGTTTAACAGTTCCCAAGGTACAGCAGTTTTTAAATTCCTCTCAAGTCTATGACTTGAGCCTCAAGTAGCAAAACAACAAAAAATTCCTTAACCACCACTAAACAGAGTCACCGTGAACAAAACCCATCACTAACGCAAAGTTGTCCTTTATGATCAGAAGGCATTAGAGTTTGCTGAAACCCTACCAGGAAATCCACTCATACAAATCAACGAGAAGTCAGAATCAGTGCAACACAGAGGAAGATATCAGAAACCAACTGTCCTGGTTAAGCTGGGATAGGGTTAAGTTTCCCCAGCAGTGGGAAAGGAGCTCCAGCCGGGTTATTCAATACCATACTGACGTCAGGTGTCAGGTCCAGCTCCGAAACGCAGGAACAGTTTCTTTGTTGCTTTTGTCCCGGAGAGCACGCGCAACGGGATTGCTGTGTCTTTTGTGGTGTATCTCTGTATATCTTTTGTCCTGTTTGCTGTTATTACTGTTTATTGTTGTTGTTGTTATTGCCATTGTTGTTGTTCGGTTTATTATTTGTTACACTGTTGTATTAAATTTTTCCTTATCTCAACCCCAGGGTTTGTACCTCACTCCCTGCCCCATCCAGTCCAAGGGTGGGGGAAGGACAATGGCAGTGTGGTCTCGGATCCTGGCAGGGCCTAAACCACCACACCAACAAATTCATTTTACCATATATAATAAAAAAAATCAACCAGCCTTCACTTGTCCTTGTACTGTGAAAGCAACAGCAGAAGCCACTACACTATCCGAGCAAACAGACCTCAGGTACTGCAAAAATAAAATCTGTATTTGCTTCTCAAAGGCTGTTAAGCTCTTGCTGGACCAGCCAAATGCACATCAGACATCTGCTATGGTGCAGTGGCTAAAAGTATAAGCAAAAGAGGCCTTGCTAGATGTGACATGAGGTTAGGACAATGGTCACTCTATACCCTCTAGTGCAACAGCTATCAAGAGCAGTAAGACTATGTTTGTTGCTCAAACATCTTCTACATTAAAAACATTGGAAGACAAGTAAGTTGAGATGGAACAGATGTTTTGGAATAAAAGAGGAGCTGAAAGCAAATTTCACTCAATTTCAGTCTGAAGGTTTATAAATTAGGGTTTTCTCCCAAAATAGAAGTAAGTTTAAACAAGCTATCCAAAGCAGGGCAGCTTTCTATAGCTCACTGACATCAGTTGAGTTTGGAAATTACCTTTATCATCCCAAGGAGTATTGCCCCAACTCTTCAGAGCAAGGAGGCACAAGCTCTTCTTTATGCTGTTTTAATTTAGAAACATCTCATGAAGTTAAATGTGTGGTGGAACAGTCTAGGGATACTGCTTGCTCCTCTTTTCACCTCAGCATATGCATAGTGCCCAAAGATGATGAATTAGCTTTCAAATACCTCATTTTGGCATGTGAAGAAGGAAGCTAGTATTTGCAAAGATGCTAGCTCTCCTCAAGGGCACCACAGATTCAGCCAGACTCAAGCTCACTGCTGTTCAAACACAACTATCTGTTCCCAGGACCTGCTCAGACCTGGAAGCAGAAAAGGTGCCTCAGCAGAAACATGGCCAGTACTCTGCACATAACCTTTTGCAGTGCCTTGCAAGCCTAACTCACACAGCCTGCATTACATTCCTAATACCACAGACTTTCAAAACCACCTTGCATGCAGGATGGCTTATTATGTATGAAATGGCTCCAATGTACATTGGTGTCTCAAAGTTCTAGTTTTTCCCTCCCATCATCCATCCTTTTTCCCTGTCTGGCTAGGTATTGAACAATTGGGAGTACTTAGATACCATATCACTTTTAATTCAGACAAAAAATGCCATTTTCCTTTTTTTTCTTTCTCTTTAAATCTCTTAACCCACTCATAGCAACATTGTGATGGAAGTTAAGCTAAAGTCAGCTGGAAAGCAACTAGTAATGATTTTAACAAGGTTGCACCCAGCATCTGGGGTATTTGGGTTTAAGTCTCTGTGAAACACTGTGGTTTAGTGGCGGGGAAACTTAGCCTACATACTTCAGGGTTTGAAATGAGACTTTCTGTGGGAACCGTTTATAAAATTCGCTATCACTTAATATAAAGGTCCTGGAATATTTCCAGCATTTTAAGATAGCCAGAAAAAAAAAAAAAAAAAAAAAAAAAACACCACCTGTATTTGTGTTAGTTCTGTTCAGGCACTAGGGCCATAGCAGTTTTGAAGAGGAATACCTCATGGGAGCACATGCACTTTTTTGCTTCACATGCCTGTAAGGAACCAGTAGCAGGGGGCTCAGGCAGAGCAGAGATGTGTGGAAAAGCTAGACAAGGCTATTCTGCATCCCCAAAGCTCAGGGTGTAATGTCATGCAGAGGTCTAAGTGCTTGGGGAGAAGGAGGTCATGGGTCCTGTCAGCTTCACCACCACTCATGCCCAGAACTGAGGCAAAGACAGTGAAATCACTTCAATCCACCTTGGAGCCAGAGCAGTAACCACAGAGTGCATTTGCTGTGATGTTGCACTCTTTTCTTCCTCCTCCATTTTCCCTGAAGGCAGTAGTGGATGTCTTTGTGTTGTAGTAACGATAACAAAAGAAAATGCTGGCATAACAGAGATACCTAACATAGCTATGGCTTTGCCTCTGTGACACCGTTAACCCAGAAGAGCAGGTCCTGAGCACCAGTGGTGTTTTATGGCCTGTGTTAACACACCAAAGACAGCTCCAATTTTTTGTTAAGACACATTTCATTTTGACATATATAATCCCACACTGCTTGATCAAGAGCAACCGTGAAGAATGAGACCTCTCCTTTAAGCAGTGTAGTGTAGCAACAGCTTCTTGTGCATCCTCATTTATTTGACAAATGTACATCTAACAAACAGTAAAGACTTCGTTCTTTAGCATTCATATCTTGAAAGTATTTCAATACTTGACGTTAGAGGGCAGTGTATGATTCTTGGGGCATTTTTAGCTTTAGCTGAAATAAAACAGTCAGGACTTCAGTTTCAGTCCTACATCCGCAAAAAACCCTTACTCAAAACAGTCGCTAAAGCCAAGTCCCACTACCACAAGAAATTATTACCCAAAAGATTGATGTTCCTTTGAAGCCAGAGCTGGGAGCTTGTAAATCCCAGCGCAGAAATCACCCTGCTGCAAAAGGCTTCAGACTGATGGTGTGTTCTGCTAATACACACACCCAAGAGTGTAAATACCTGCCCCAGAGGCTGCTTCAGGTACGTGGCACAGTGTAGTGAAGGGTACGTAAAGGCTGGTAGGACTGAGCAAGGTCCCTCAACCTTTCCTCTTTTTTAATATCTTTGTATCTAAAAAAAAAAATCACATACAGACATATGGGAAAGGCATTTTTATTCAAGAAAAATAAAAAACTGCTGGGCTTATTCTACACTTTCAAAGCAGTGCAGATAATTTTCTAGACATGAAAGCTTAATAATGCCTTAATTCAAGCCAGCTGACTGCTGGGAATGTTATTGTTCATAGACAATTAACAACACATGATAATTTGCTTGTTCCAGAGTTCATCACTTTGAACATGAATTGGATGTTCCCTGGTCATACAGAAAATGAAAAGGTTTAAAGGATTTTAAAAACCAGGATGATTTAAAGCAAGACAAATGGTACCTATTTTAAGTTTGCTGAGTTCAATCCTACCCTCCCACATAAAAAAAATGTCTCCCTTTCCCTTGATCAGAAACAGAATTGTGGCTGATGACAGCAAATACAAATATGAAAAATATGAATGTGCTACTGACTCCAGGGGAAGGAGTCTCGGATAGTTATCGGATTTCCTGTGGCAGCTCTTTGATCAGAAAAAAAATAATCAAGTGATTTAAAAAAATCTGTCATCAAGTGAATGGTACTTATATGATATATTGTAATAAAATTCAAATTCAAAAGAGCTTGATAATAGGAAGAACTGAAAACAGAAACACAGGAAAGGAATATGCAGAATTCTATGATGTGGGAGTTGAGAACAGTATTAAGCAAAAATTAGTCTAAGCTGTGATATCAAACCTAACATCCCAAAGTCTGGGGATGTTATACCTTTCGGGGTGGTCTGTATTTGCTACCATGTGTTAAAGCTGATTCTAGTATTACATTTCCTTTCTCTTTTGTCTGACAGATTAATAGGATGACTCTTTGTCAACAGAAGACAAAAGAGGAAACTGCAGGTATTTGCTGAAGAGCTAAGGGTAGAAAATGGGTTTATTCCCTTCTTACCATGGAGAAACATCCATCCCACAGCAACCACCTTTTTTATTGTTCAATACATATGGATTACAGAATCACAGAATCATCTAGGTTGGGAAAAACCTTGAAGGTCATCCAGTCCAACCATTAACCTAACACTGACAGTTCCCAACTACACCAGATCCCTCAGCACTATGTCAACCAGATTCTTAAACACCTCCAGGGATGGGGACTCCACCACTGCCGTGGGCAGCCCATTCCAACACCTAACTACCCCTTCTGGAAAGAAATGCTTCCTAATATCCAGTCCAAACCTTCCCGGGCACAACTTGAGGCCATTCCCTCTTGTCTTATTGCTTATTACTTGGTTAAAGAGACTCATCCCCAGCTCTCTGCACCCTCCTTTCAGGGAGCTGTAGAGGGCGATGAGGTCTCCCCTCAGCTTCCTCTTCTCCAGACTAAACACCCCCAGTTCCCTTAGCCGCTCCTCATACGACCTGTGCTCCAGACCCTGCACCAGCTCCGTTGCCCTTCTCTGGACACACTCGAGTCATTCAATGTCCTTTTTGTAGTGAGGGGCCCAAAACTGAACACAGGAATCGAGGGGCGGCCTCCCCAGTGCCGAGTACAGGGGTCAGATCCCTTCCCTGTCCCTGCTGGCCACGCTATTGCTGACACAAGCCAGGATGCCATTGGCCTTCTTGGCCACCTGGGCACACTGCTGGCTCCTGTTCAGACAGCTGTCAATCAACACCCCCAGGTCCCTCTCTGACTGGCAGCTCTCCAGCCACTCCTCCCCAAGCCTGTAGCGCTGCTGGGGGTTGTTGTGGCCCAAGGGCAGCCCCCGGCATTTGCCCTTAGTGAAACTCCTCCAGTTGGCCTCAGCCCATGGCTCCAGCCTGTCCAGGTCTCTCTGCAGAGCCTCCCCACCCTCGAGCAGATCAACACTCCCACCCAACCTGGTGTCATCTGCAAACTGACTGAGGGTGCACTCGATCCCCTCGTCCAGATCATCAATGAAGATGTTAAACAGGACTGGCCCCAAAACCGAGCCCTGGGGGACACCACTCGTGACCGGCCGCCAACTGGATTTAACTCCATTCACTACAACTCTTTGGGCCCGGCCATCCAGGCAGTTTTTTTTACCCAGCGAATCGTGTGCCCATCCAAGCCACCAGCAGCCAGTTTCGCCAGGAGAATGCTGT
This sequence comes from Athene noctua, assembly GCF_965140245.1. Lineage (NCBI taxonomy): Eukaryota > Metazoa > Chordata > Aves > Strigiformes > Strigidae > Athene > Athene noctua. Next base: position 21,086,376 of record NC_134077.1, on the reverse strand, counting down.
GGGAAATGGTGTCAAAGGCCTTACTGAAGTCAAGGTAGGCAATGTCCACAGCCTTTCCCTCATCCAATAAGCCGGTCACCCTGTCATAGAAGGTCAAGTTTGTCAAGCAGGACCTGCCTTTCATAAACCCGCTGACTAAGCCTGATCGTCTGGTTGTCCCACATGTGCTGTATGATGGTACTCAGGATGAGCTGCTCCATCAGCTTCCCAGGCATTGAAGTCAAGCTGACAGACCTGTAATTTCCTGGATCATCCTTCCAATCCTTCTTATATATGGGCATCACTTTGTCCAGTTTCCAATCTGTCGGGACCTCCCCAGTCAGCCAGGACTGATGGTAAATGGTGGAAAGTGGCTTGGCGATCACCCCAGCCAGCTTCTTCAGCACCCCGGGGTGTATCTCATCTGGTCCCATAGACTTGTGTGTGTCTGTGTGATGCAGTAGGTCACTGACAATCTCCTCCTGGATTGCTGGGGGGGTCATTCTCCCAGTCTCTGTCTCCTGGCTGAGGAGGCTGGATTCCCTACAGCTAGAGTTGTTATTAAAGACTGAGGCAAAGGAGACATTAAGCAGCTCAGCCTTTTCCTCATCACTTGTTGCCATGTTTCCTCCCTCATCTTACACAGAATGGAGGCTCTTCCTGGTCTTTCTCTTGCTGTTGAAGTACTTACAGAAACATTTCTTGTTGTGCTTGATTGCTCAAGCCAGAATAATTTCTAGCTGGGCTTTACACCTCCTGATTTCCACTCTGCATAGCCTCACAGCATCTTTGTAATCACTGTGAGTGGCTAACCCCCTCTTCCAAAGGCTGTAAACTCTCCTTTTCTCCCTGAGTTACAGCCAAAGCTCCCTGTTCAGTCAGCGTGGTCTTCTCTGCCTCTGGCTTCTCTTACAGCACTTGGGGACTGCCTGCTCCTGTGCCATTAAGATTTTCTTCTTAAAGAGTGCCCAGCCTTCCTGGACCCCTATACCCTTCAGGACAGTCTCCCAAGAGATTCTGTCAAGCAGGTGCCTAAACAAGACAAAGTCAGCCCTTTGGAAGTCCAGGATGGCAGTTCTGCTGCCCCCTCTCCTGGCCTTTCTAAGAATAGAGAACTCTATTATGATCTCAGGATTAGATACTCTAAGAAATGTAACAAAAATGTCAATGCCTACATGTTTGGGTTTTTTAATTGTATGTAATTGTAAGCCAGTTTATTTCCACATATTTACTTTTTGTGTTATACGTCCTTTCCACATGAGGAGCCAGCTACAACCTCTATTGTCTTCTGAAAGCAGAGTTGCCTGGATTCACCCCAACAGAGGGATTGGTCTTTAACATATTCCATGTCATAAGTACCTTGGACTACAGCAAAAATTGCAGTAGCACATCAAGCATGAGGTTTTTCCCACACATTTACAGGCACACAAGACCTGATGTGGATACCATAGTATCACTGCAGAATAGGAGCCAGCCTGACTGCTTCCTGCTGTCACAGAGCACCACCACAGCTGCATCAGAGTTACACAGGTTGTAACTTCCTTACAATCAACACGTTTTATGGAAGTTTTAGAGTTCAAGTCTGCACTATAGATTTATCATAGAATCATAGAATGGTTTGAGTTGGAAGGGACCTTTAAAGGTCATCTAGTCTGGAACCCTGCAATGAGCAAGGACACCTTCCAATAGATATGGTTGCTCAGAACTCCATTCAGCCTGACCTGGAATGTTTCCAAGGATGGGACACCTACCACATCTCTGGGCAATCTATTCCAGTGTTTCACCATCCTCATTAAAAAAAAAAACAAACAAACAAAGAAACCCCCACCTCTTCCTTATAGCTAGAATTCACTATCTTTTAGTTTAAAACCATTACTAAAATTTCTGCCCACATCTTTCTTATAAGCCCTCCCTAAATATTGAAAAGCCACAACAAGGTCTCCTTGGAGCCTTCTCTTCTCTAGTCTGTACAACAACTGTATCATCTTTTCCTCACAGAAGAGGTGTTCCAGATTTATGCTCGCAGTCAGAAGGGAAACATTGCATCTCTTAGGATATAGTGCTGTGCAATAATGCTGTGCATACAATGCAAAGCCACCAAAGAGCTGGGGAGATGTGAATCTTACTTTTCAGTAGTTTATATTACAGAAGAAAAAAGATCATTTCACAAGAAGGTGACCATTGCAGCCAGCAAAATGCACATGTCAAGAGGATCATTTTAACTACAGTTACAGCCATTAGACAAAAAGGGGGAAATGGTAAGTGTAATACGTGTTTCCCTTACAAGCAGTACATGCAAGGTTTCCTTATAAGCAGTATATGTGCAGATACACAGCTTTGGCATATGTACGTACTCATTATTTGCACAATATTTTCAGATCTCTGACACTCATTATATGAAAGCTAGTCACTTCATCATAAAAGAAACTGCTCTTACTCCCACAGTGTCACAGTAACAAAGTTTCTAATAACTTCAAAAGGAAGCAGGAACAGATCAAGAAACTAGGTGACCTTTCTACCCTCCTTCCAGTTTAGCTCCTTAGATCTAATATTTAGGTATGAAGATCAGCATCATGAAATGACAATACCTTTAGCTTCTGACTAACCATGACTTTAAGTGAAAGAAAATAAACCACAAGAAATCCGTATCATCCGCTCAGAGGGGTGTGAAGCAGAGTAACACCACACCCCAGTGCAGGCTGCATGGTGAGTATGGCTGGAGGCCAGGATCTTGTGCCAGTGGCCAGCTGAAATGATGGGGACTGAAGGGACACATCTGCAGGTACACACCATCTCCCAAAGGGCTGCCCACTCAGGGGCCTGAGATCTGAAAAACTAAATAAAATTAATGCTTGTGCAAGCACAATAAAGTGTTAATAAAGGAACTGGGTTCCCTATGTATTCTAGGAGACTTTTATTCCCTTAGGGTTGTTTTTTTATTTTCCTTTTTTTTTTTTAGGATGAAATTTTGTCTTAAGTCATAGAAAAAGACCAAGGTCAAAAACACTCTACAAATTTCTATCAAGCTGTCCAGAGAAATACATTTTTTATTAGTGTTATGCATATTTATGTTCACAGAGATGGGCCTAATATTTGGGGTCTCAGTAAAATTAAACCAGAGCCAAAGCAGTCAACACTGTGCTCTTCATTTCAGCTCCACTGAAAACAGCAACTCTGATCTTTCAGAAACTTAAGATACAGTATGGGTGCAACCTGATCTTATGGTGCTACTATTTAGCATGGCTCCTAATGGAGGTGAGTGAGTCATAAGCAGGTTTTGAGCCAGGCTTTAGGGTCAAGTCTAAAGGCCCTAGCCTGGGGTGCACACAAGGCACAGTCTTGCAGAGGTAGCTGAATGCTTGGCCCTCCAGAGGGTCAGGTATGAGCTATGGAACCACACCAAGCGGGGCCACCAGTCCCCTAACCTGTTTGGGACCAGCCTGTGCAGCAACTCTGTAAAAGAACAAGCCCTCTTCAAGATGAATCTAGGGCAGATATGGGGAGCAAGGGAGCAAATTGCACAGACCTGCTGCCTCCAGCATTTTGTGTGGGAGCAAGCAGGCAGGACACCACTACCCTTACATCCCAAGGAGTAGTAATATACTGATGAAATTACACTGTAACAGGAACAAATTGCTAATGAGTTATGTCCTGCATAGAGAGATAAAGGTAAATTACAACTTCCAGCATCATCATCTCCTCCTCTGAGATCTCTAAGGATCAACACTACCTCCTATATAGACTATATGCACCTATACATGTATTTATCTAGTCTGCTTCCACTCTAAGTCACAGTAATTATGTTGGTGGCACCTTTCACTCCTCCATAATTACACTCAAAATCCAGCTCAACTTCCTGGGAGTTAAACTTGCATTTAAGCAGTAAGTAACACCTCCTAGGATCAGACAAATACAGGCTTTTTTTTTAAAAAAAAAAAAAAAGACACTTTGAAAGACACCTCAAGTATCACTTTCCTTGCATTGTTATGCCAGAGACAAGCTTAGGACAATCCCACTGACATCAAACTGCACAAGGGAACAAACACAGTCCATTAAAATGCTACTACCCTTATTGTTCCTTTTGAAGAAGGAAAAGCCTACCCCTAGGCTAAAAAGTTTATATAGCAGAATTTAGTCCCAGACTTCAAACAGCTGAATGGAGCTGTTGTAAGAAGGGACGATAATGAAACAGCTTCAAAGCTCTGAGTGTAGACAGTCAGCAGAGCAAGGGCTGCTGAAGTGAAGTCAGAGCCTAATGTTTCATGTGACATTGTTCAAAGCCATATGCCAAATTGCTGTGCTCAAAACTACTATTAAACAAAGCACAGTTTTGAAAATACAAGATTCTGTATAACCACACTTAAAAAACCAATATTTTAACAAATGTTTTCCTTAACCACCGTCTGGTATGCTGGGACACAATTCTCTAGAGAGCCTCATAGGTGACACAGACCAACCTTCATTCTTGTATTTGCTGATTCATGGCTGCTGGAACAAAATAGCATTGCACAGGACAATTCCTAACTTACTGCTTACTCCTTGTGTTCTTCAGGGCATGAAATGTGCTATATTTCCTCACAAAGTATTTTAGATACCACCCACCCATATGATGTCTGCAGCCCCTCTCCCAAGTTTAGTACTCTTGCGGTAGGGACAGGGAGAGAGATGCTAACACACAGATCCAAAGTACTCCCACCCCAGTTTACCACAGTGCAAGAGCTTAAACTTCATTCTGACTGCTAGCTGGAGCACAGCGTACATGTCCCACCCTGAAGACCCTGCAATAACATCTCGCAGTGAGGCAGAAAAGACAGCTGAGGACAATACGCTCTTAAACTACTTCAACAACAGGTGCCTGCATGCAGGCCACAAAAGGACTTTCTGACCCACCTTAGGTGTTTTCTTTTGATGGGCCAAGAGTGGAAACAGGGTGTGTAACTTCCAAACTCCATCCAAAACCATCTTTTCTAATCCCATTTGATGCCTGGCTTCAACCCAGGACTCTTACCTGCTTGTACATCCATATGTTCACCATAATAAACTCTCCCACGTTGATTGGAAGCAGAATGTCACAACATATAAGTTAATGCTGATGGGACATTATCTCCTTCAGCAGTTGCCTTGGGCAACAGGGGAAAAAAACGTGTTTCTGTCTCTAATACCTATGAGTCCAACCAGAGAGGATAAATAGTCAGAATTTTCCAACAAAATAAACAGTACTGACGTTTAAAAATCATCATTATAGTTAGGAATGACTAACTAAAAATGCAGAAAGATATTGTCCATAAGTTTACTAGTGATACATCTAATAATATGGCAATATTTTGTGCTTTAAGTACCCTGGCCAGTAAGAAGATGTAACACCCTCTTCTTTGGCAAAATGTTGCAAACTGAGCATGTGCTATGGATCTTTTAAAAATGAACTGCAATTAATAGTTACTGATTTCAAATATTACTTGATGGGTTTTTAGAAGTATTTGTTGCCCCAAATACCAAGTGGTTGATATATTTTATCAGAAAACTAATTCTCTGCTCACTTCAGGATGAATGCTTGGCAATGGGAGGGGAGGGAAGAGGCAGCACAAGTTCCCTCTTGGCTCCTAGAGACCTGGGACACACAATTAGTCTTATCCAGCACAACACAATTCTTGCAGAATCACACAGGTATGACAGCCAAGCTCCTGCTATGAAGAGAAGTTATTTCAAACAAAATCTACTTTACAGATTGATAGTTCCAGAAAAAAGCTGGATCAAGCAGAACAGCCTTATAATCAGGAGCCCTTGTCATTATGGTTTTGCTCAATGAAATTTAAAAAGTGCTCTGCTCATTTCTGGTTTGAGGGTTAAAATCCTCCATTATAAAGACCAATACCTACAGAGGGTGGAGGGGTCTCTGCAACCCTCTTTGGAAAGGCCTCCTGCTGACTCCAGTGGCAGCTGGATCGGTAAAGTTTTTAACCACACAAGTCAGATCATTTACCCCGGCTGAAAATCCTAGGGATGGTGGTTTATGGGATGTCAGGTCTTATTCCAGCTATCAGCAATTTGGTTTACAGCTGCCTCCAAAATACTACTTTGAATATTTTATGTAGACAAGCAACAAAAAAATCTAATGGAGTGGAAGTTTTAATCAACCGAATATGATGTCTGAGGCAGCGCAGTGGAAATTCTAGAAACTGAATCACTAAATATACAATGCCTCATATTCCAAATGACGAGCTTCTCTGTATGAATCAGTTGATTTGTAAATAATAATACAGCCTCTTTAAGACAAGATCAGAGCTGTGAGCAAGTCAGCATCTCTGCATTTTCTCTGTTATTGCCTAAGTTTATACTATTGCGGAGTGGAGATGATGCAATTAGCTCTCAAGAAAACATTATATTAGGAAAATTCACGTGGCAAGAACTAACTGCAAGTTAGCAGGCTGTTTGCAAACTTGCACTCCTGCACTCCACTCCTCCTCCTTGCTCCTTGCACACACAAGCATCCCACAACCCTGCTTTGCACCCTGTATTTGCATTAAACCAAATCCTTAACGATACCACCATGACCTTCCTTCATTTTAACCCTTCTGCCCATTGCCTCCAGGCTGGAAAGAAGGACCTCATCTAGGTTCTTCTTCACATGTTTTAAGAGTTGGCTCAAAAGTGAAACACCTAATCCAAAGTGCTATAGTAACAGATCCAATTACCTTTCATTTAGTTTCATGAAGACAAATGTTTTCATTAAAGATTTTTACAGACTGCCATCATTCATATTTCTTTTTTATAGGGATGAGAGAAACAAAAACAGAAATTCAGATTTCACTCAACCCTAGATTTTGGTGGTTTAGATATAAATGAAGCTTAGCCATCTCCTAATATTTTATTTTTTTGAAAAAAAAACCCTCTCATCTTTCTGGTTCAATTTCTAGAAGTGTCCTACTATCTTTACCTTTGCTCTCATCCTCAATCAGATATTAATACCTTTATGACTGCTGGGGAAAAAAAAAAATTTTAAAAAAAAAAAGTTTTCTCTCATTACGCCTAAGATTTGTTCCAGAAATAAAGCATCACACAGACCCTTTGTGAGAAAAATGTCTAGCTGAAGCTTCCCTAACATATGGGGGTAATACAGAACAAATCCTTTTTTTTTTTTTTTTTTTTTTTATTTAAAATAAATCTATCTAATCAGTCTTTATAATTTTCAAATGAAAGGCAAATAGGTACATATGCTTCAAAACTTAAGAATTCAGCAGAAGTGAAAAATATTGTTTTCAGGTCTAGCTTGTAAAGAATAATAAGACAGCTTGCAATCATTTCCTATGAAGTGTGTGAGATGACTTGGCATCACACAAAAGCTGTTGTAAAGTGGTACATAACAGCCATCCCTTCCTTACAGACTCATTACATCTTAAATCCTAGAGACACATAAATTGTTTCTAGTGCCTCTTCATTTGTTAGATGGTCCCTAAAATTTGAAAGAAGGATGATTAATCCATGAATCCCTACATATTCCCAAAAGGAGAAATCCAAATTCAGCCTTGCTTGCTTGGATAAAAATCTATCTTTGCAATTAAAAACTCTAAATGGAAGTAATTATTCCAAACAGAACTACAAAATCGCATGTATAGCCCTCAATTTACTGGTATTCCTAGAAGTCTGGGTGCTCCATCTCTACCTAAAATGTTTTTAGCAATGTCATTGCACCCCCCCAAACCCTAAACAGCATCATTAGCATAACAAAGAGAGATTATAGGCTTTGAACCATTTTGAAGGAAAATGTTGCTTTCTAACAGGAGAAGTTGCAGCACATTTTTGAATAAAATCCCTCAGCACTAGCTATAGGAAGTAGTACATGAGGCCATCACAAAAAAAGAGATCATGTGGTCTAAGCAGCGTCTTGCACACTTTACTGGTTGTTCTAAACCTTTCCCACACAAAAAGGGGCTCCTCTCCATGGGATTTAGGATGTCAGCAGAAACCCACTAAGGGGCAACTCCTAACTGTGATGGATTGGTCATTAGAACAGTCTTTCAGACCACCCAATTATGGGCTTCAGAGACTGAAAAACTCTGTCCTTAGCTACACAGTATAAGGACTTTCAGCACACAAACACACATGAGTGCTCACACGTGCCTATTTGTCCATCGTTCTTGGAGCAAAAACTTTGTACTCCTCTACTAAGTAGATTAGCTGTCCTTTGATTTTTGAGACAGTGAGAAGTGTTAACCCAAAGGTTAACTTCAGGGTTTAGATACAAAATGCACAAGCTCAAAACTTTAGACACATGTAAAAAAACAAGCAATCTTTTTGCTTACAAAATTCTGTGGAAGTATTCTTTGAAAGAGGGGAAACTTGTGTGTATGAAGTATAAACTATGCATCTACTAGTTTGGGGATTATGAAAAATCATGTGAGCTGGAGAAGGGAAAAAGTAAGCATGGATTCCTACCCTTTTACAGTTTCTCAATTTTTTGAGGCTCTACCCATCCATACTGTGAGGTGAGTTCCCCTTCACCGCACACAGAAAAGGAGGGATACTCCCATTTTTAAGGAACAGTGTCCAGCTGTCACATGATTTAGGATCTATTCCTGATATTTCTACAGACTTCCTTTATGGCCTTGGGCAAGTCACCTGATTTCTCAGTGTAATTTCTGATAAAGCCTTTAAAGTAGTTTGAGTATTTTTTTTCACACACCTATTTCAAGAGCATCAATATGCACGCAAAGGAAAACCCATCATTTCATGGGGGTGCCTATATCATTAATCCTTATTCACTGTGTATGAAATGTGCAGTTTTTCCACCATACTATGTTGCAGGGAACCCTTTATTTGCAGGACGAGATTGTGAGAGAAAACACACACCAATATGGTCAACAGTCAAGCTCTCACATTTATCAGAAAAACAAGTCCTTATATATTCTTGTGACAGCAAATCTGTGTGTTGCTCTGGCGCATGCTCATTTCAAAAACCCGTTCCTCTCAGCACTTTCAACAAGTGCTACTAAGCATGCACAACCAGTAGATAGAGTTCTGCTTTGTTATTCTAAAGATTCCCTTCTTATCTGTTTCTTCCCTAACAAGCATAAATTCTTTTTGCTTTTAGCTGTCGTTAATCTAGACGCCGTTAGTCTTCTAACACAAGTGCGTCGTTAATTTAGACATCGTTAATCTTCTAACTTGAATGCTGATGACACTTTTACATTGCCAGTGATGAAGACGGTTCGCAACCCGGCATACGCACCCACAGTACTAAGCATTTGCAACTCATCCTGACCGCAGCTCAGCACTTCCAAAATACACCTTACACAGAATTAAAAAATTCTGACATCACGCTAGAAGTTCAAAAGCAAAGTGAAAGGCTAACTAGGACTTCAGAAGTGACTTCAAATCTTGTGTGTCATAGAAAGCCAGGATAGAAAAGAGTTGGTTTTCACAAAATTATGCTAAGAATCAAAACCAAAACAGAACTAGCAGAGCAGAGAAGGAAGAGCTATAATGCTGCTCCTAAAACCTGAGCTCATTATACTACATAGCACTGACCTGCACCAAATGTTGGCATGACAACTAGGTCAAAGTAAAAATTCATCTTGCTTAATTTTGAGCAATGTTAGTGATAGATGCTTGAAAAACAGAGCAATTACAGTGGGATCTTTTTTCTTGCTTTGGGCTAGCCCCGTGTCTCTAAACAGGGAGATCTTTTTCAGAGCTCCTAACTGCCTGAAACATTTTTTCAAACCTGAATTTGATTCATGAATAACTAAACTGATTTTGAAAATCTTAGAGGCTTTGGGCAGCCTTTGCAGGATGCATTTATTAGGTACCCTTAATGAGACTACCAAAATGAGAAGCACAGGCATAGCAGTGTATTAAGAGCTGACACAGCCAGAGACCATGCTTGCAGGGTGACAAAGGCTATTGAAAAGGCACCAGTTAAGGGTGATCTCATTTAAAAAAAGACAAAATAATTGACAAACTAACATTTTTCCCAAGCTTTGGCAGCTTGTTATATCTGGTAAACATTATCTTCTTTGTTGTTCCAAAATAATGTTCAGTTGGGGGTGGTGGTTTTTCTGATGGTTAAATGTCTCTTCATCTTCCAAAATGAGACCTTTTTTTCCTCAACACTATAAATTATAAGTGTGAGACAGAAAATTGCATATAATGAACTCTCATTGCAAAGACAAAACCTTTTCCATTTAAAGGAAAAGTTCAGGTGTAACAATTGAATTCAGTAAATCCTTTATCTTTCATTATTAAAAACACACAGTCCTTCTGACCAGAAGCATACGTTGGTTTTAAATTCCAAAATTACATTTTTCAAAAGATGTTTTGGGGAAGGTTTAAATATTTTTTTTCCTTAACATTTATTCACAGAAGTTTGATAACAGTGTGTTTATTCACAATGTATTACTGTGATTTATTATTATTTCACAATAAAAAAGTAAACCAACATGAATTTACTCAGTCTTCTCAGTTTGAAAGTGTTCTGTTTTAAAGAAGAGTTTGTTGGGATTTTAAGTGAAACTCTTGGTACAGCTTTAGCTCTCTCTTCATAGTCCACATGAACTGACTATTATTTTGCAGGAAGTGATCTGCTGGGCTCTAATTTGTTGTCCCATTTTCTACTTAGAAATAAAGCCTGTTATTTCAGAGAATATCCAGATTTGTTTCAGTGCTTACCAGCCATCTCTAACCATATTCAATGGCAGTTTTACAATAAAGCATTAGTATGAATAGGTTTACAGTACACAGTTATCACGTGCAACTGGCACCAAGGCACTAGAGGTTCCCCAGATATCAACGTGAGGAACACAGTGTCTTCTGTTCCTGAAGTGATCTGTGTGTTAGAGGACACACAATAGCCATAATTTTTATTGAGATATTCAAAGTCTTGGTTTTTCTTTTAGCCAGCTGTGAGAAAGCCAATCTGTTCCCTGGAGGGATTTAGGGAACAAACATGAGAGGATAAAGTCAGTATTATCCTCACCACCACAGGACAGCAGGCACATTAAAGTCTGGGTATAGCTAGGGCTTCCCTATTACTTCTGACTAAGAAAGCTGCATATTTGCTTTACACAGTCTATACATGGAGACTTAAATCAAAACTACCACGTAGATATAGCCTGAGGGAGAGCAACTATTGAAAAATATTTATATCTATGAAATAAGAGCTTTTGTTCAAAGCAGACTACTTCCACTCTTTGCAGATTAAATTGTCTTAAAATCTATCACAAACTTTCTTGACCCTTTGCTTCCCACAGATGACAAAATATTATGGGACTTAAGTGAGCACGTACAGCTAATCTGCTTTTGAAAGACGTGGTATTACCCCGGGAATTATGAGAGACATCTAGCTCATTTGGTTCCTACAATATTTAGGATAGATTATGAATAATATTTCCTGGTAGTCAGTTGAAATATATGAACCACCATTCTGATATCTTGAAATAGAAAACAGATGAAACTCCCTGGTTCAACATTGTTTATGAAATCAATTTATCTGAAAATTTATGTCTTTTTGAGCAAAAGCATAAAGAATAAAATTTGGTACAGTTCTAATTATCATCAAATGGAGACTTTTTTTGCTTTTTGCTGTAGTATAGATACTGAAGAGATGGATAATCATAGCTGTAGAGCACTCTATCGTATCTGTAGATGTTATGTAAATAGAAAAAATTGCATTTCAGTTATCACTTTGCATGTATTATGAGAGACACAACAGGATGCAATATAGAAATGTAGTATATAGACATCACTGTACATGGAAGGTACTTGTCTTCTCTGTAGAAAGCACAAGATAACAGACACTTTACCTACTCAAAACAGTGTGTTTGTTTTTCAGATGTACATAAAAAGATCAGAATCACTTGCTTTCAAGTTGAACTGAACAACACATGGTAATCAGGATGCATGGCTGAGAGTTGTGGAGCAACTCTGTGTTGAGTGACATTCATTTTGTCTACAGTCACCTAAAACACAGTTGTGCAGCCTAGCAGGCTTACCTGGTTTTCCTCCACAGTTAGGGAAAAGGGATATGGACCTCCAAAGGCCTGTTCAGTCTATGTATCATAAGAGGAATGAATTAACTTACAAAACTGGCTTTGTGTACTGGCAACAAAGGGAACCTAAGATTATCTGCATAGGCTAAAACCCCAACTTTCAGGTGACTCCTGCTTGTTGTGCTTTTATCTCTGCAATTCCCTTTTCGCATGGTTCTTCCAGAAACACGGGACACACACGCCCTTTCTGGAGTACTTAAAGCCTACCGGTCATAGCTATACATGTTTTCAGTACATTTGGGCATGCTATGCACAGGACACACATTCTATATATAGATCTCCCAGCTCTAATTCCGCACAGATGGCTTTCAGAGGCTTTGAACCCCGTGCCACTCCTGCAGCAATGGAGACACTCCCATTGGCTTGATCTGTTGGAGAATGAGTCCAGATGAGAAGGAAAGCCCGAGGATTATCTTACCCCCTAACAAAGGGGAACATCTGGCTAATAAAGTATGCATTGCATTTTTATAACTACTTTATCAAATTTACTTTAAAGTATTAGGATTATAAGGATATTTCAAAAAACTTACTTGCCTGCCAAAATCCTTCTAAGTGTATTACCTCACACTGCAGGGATTGAAGGGCTACATATGATTTAGGAAAGGTTGAAAGTTTGAAAAATATCAAAGTGAGAGAATCTTTTTCTTTTGCAGAGAAACATCACTGATTCTGTAAGGGGGAAGAATACTAAACATTAACATGATACATCAGTGGTTTTAAATCTGAGTTCTGCTTTTGAACATTTGAAATGAGAAAGTGCTTATTCAGACATCATCTTTAAATGAGATCTTAATGTATCCCAAAACAGATGGTTCACAGCTAATGTTTCCTGTATCTAAAATAATTTATTCAGTATCACAAAACAACAACTTTCAACAGCTGATGAAAACAAATACTAATTATAGCAGGAAGATATAACCATTCACTCTGCCCCCAAATCATTAATAAGTCAACATGCACATTGAGAGATGACAGCAACAGTCACAATAAATGGTACCCTGTTTTGTCTGTGTGTTTTTAAACTAAACAGACTTTAGCATCCGTGGTTAATTATTCTGGGATCATTGCCATTATTTTATTCAAGATTTGCTATCTGGTTTTAATAAATTAATGATGTGTTAGAAAAATCCTTATGTGAATGGAAAGAATGCATCACCACTGTTTATACAGCAATCCCAATATTCCATCAGCTGCCATTCCTCTTCTCAGAAGATATCACAGATGACTGCTAGCACACTGTGCACTCAATTCCTTACTAACCCTCCTCTAGAAAACTAAACATGCTTATGTGTCTAAATTCTTACACTCCTCATTTCAGCTTTCCCTGACAGACTGCTCAGGCTGAAGACCTCCTGAAGCTGTCTGCTTCAGACAATTTTTCTGGAATTTTTCAGCAAGAACTGTTACCTTAATTTGAGAAGGAAGTCAGGAAAAAAGAAATCACTTGAAATCTGTCAATCCTTCTTAGAACATACCTAGGATCAGAGACAAATATGAGACTGGAACAAAGAAGGGAGGATCAACCTTGGTCACTTAGAAGGTCTTTGCAATTCCCATAAAACTCTGTCCAGACTAGGGTAGTTTACATAGTAGAGGCTTGCTGCATATGCTTCAGCTGCTCAGAGCTGCAGCTGGTGTCCCAGGACCAGCTGAGCCTCTCTGCAGCCTTCGACAACAGAGCATTGCCTGGACTGGCCAGTGAATTGGGCTCTCAAGAACTGGGCAGCTGAGGGCAGACACTAAGCACCACACATGGGAATCACCAATGGACCACGTGGCTGATCCTCAAATGGCCTATAAGAAGCAGAGTTTGGACCAGCTGGTAGGAGAGGTGAGAACCCCATCAGACAAGAGTCAGGATACCGGACCAGGACAGGGACTGTGCACTGCTTTGCCAGGACAATTCCTTGGCTTGCTTGTTAGGCACCTCCAAAAGCAGCGTAAATAAGGCAGTTCCTAGAAAAAGGAGCCTCTTCTGCTCTTCAGATTCAGTGAAGCTTCAGAGCAGCTACATTGTCTTGTAATTGGAGATTATGTTGTAAGGCATATACTAAATAAGGCTGCTCAAAACATTGTCAATTTGGCATTCTTTACATTACAAATATTTAACCTTGCAGTCCTAATATCTCCTAATGTCTTCTTTCTACATAGTTTTTGTGTCAGTGCACTATTATGTATAAATTAGTCAAGCCATGAATATTTAAGCGGTAGTGGCTGAGGTCACTGGCATTCTCTGGAGAATGGATGATGTGGTAAAAGAATTGGTGGCACAAGGAGAAGCTGGGAACTACTAGCAAGACATTAAATACCTGAGAAGTACCATAGGATAAGGATGTCCTTTCTCTAGCAGGGATGACTGTGAACTTTAACTTTGAAGGTTTGGTTGTGATCTGTAAAGCATGGACAAGGGAGAACAGGTGCTGCTCCTAAGCTTGGTGCTACGAGAGCACAGAGGCCTTCACTGTTAAGCAAAAGCAGCAGAAGGGACTAGACCTTCTTGTTTATTATTAACATGTCATTCAGTCAGATCAACCCTGGGCAGAACCAAACATCCCCACTGAAGCAGGAGTTTGACAAGTTTTCTCTGGGTGGTTTAATTTGGTATATAGTCCCTTGAATCTATTAAATCAATACCAGCTGTCAGACATTTTTCACTGTGTCCTGGTCCCTGCTTGTTGTTTTTATGCCTGGGTCTAAACACTGTACGAGGTGGGATACTGCTTACATCAAATATTTTTGTTTTGTAAATTAGTCTGAGGTAAAAGGTATCAAATCAATATCTTGTCTGACATCATGGAGTTGTTTTGTATAATCTGATGGAAAACATAAAAGTCTTTTTTTTTCAAGTTAGCGGTGGAGAGCAGTTGACCCAAATTCTTGGACTGTCTTAATGACTAGACTCATTATTGTAACAGTAATAAATGCAACATATGTGTTAGATCTAGAAGGAAATATATTTTATACAGTGCATCAAAATGATCCCATCTGGACCAGTATGCCATGACAACACTTCCTAGAATGTCAGGATAAGAATTTGTTTAGACACATGTGTACAGACACACACATACATACACAGAGCAAATGGTAGGTATGCTATTACTTCTAGATTTCTAGCAATTCTACACACAGCCATGATTTAGAACAAAATAAAAATAAACAAACAAAAAAATCTTTAAAAGGATGACAAAGATGGGTGGAAAGGGTACACAATGCCCCAAAACCTTTGAAAATGTGATCCTTGGGGGTGAAACCTGGATGCTGCCAATGTCAATGGGAGCTTTACCTTTGCAGGTAAATGATCCAGGTACCACTCAAGACAGGTGGAGGTCATGCATGCCAGTGCATGTATTTTACACTCCCCCCACACACCTACATGGGCATAAACCAATTTACTTTCTTACTGAAACAAAGTACTGCGCAAGTACAGTATAAGTACAAAGTATACAAGTACAAATACAGATCTTGTATTCTGTGGATAGCATCAATGATAATATACCTTTATCTCTGAATAAGAGGAAATATAGCAATCTTATCTAAGTCTTATCCAAGCAGCCCTTATCTCAGAGACCACCATACAATGTTACGACACCTGCCTAGCACCATGACAATGGCTTTCTGCAGCAGACATTGACAACAGTGCTTTGTTTTTGCAGTGCTGCAAATTTCCCTGACTCGTATCACTGCAGAAGAGATAGTGCTGATCAAAATGGAAGCTTTGCATGAGTTCCCACACTCACAACAGGCAACACGCCTGAGTACCTGGGCCTGGCTATGTTTTATCCAAGCAGCAGGAGGAGCACTCCCATAGCAACCTTATGTTGTCTCCATTTGTAACACACAGCAGAAACTCAAGGCAGCTTTAAGGATGGGTTGTTTTCTGCTACAGCAACACCAGGTAACTTTTTCAATCAAGACCACACAGAATTTTCTGCAAATTTGATCATACCCAGATGAAAAAACAAGTAACTTTAGCACACATCCTGTAAAACCTATGTAAAGTCTAAGTCCTTTTAGAGGGAGGTGCAAAATGTTTCCTGTGTAATTTCACCTCCCGCCAGAGCAACTCATGGAGTTACACTGAAGGAAAATATTTACATACTCCAAAGACTGAGTAAGTATATTACTCAAGGGTGAAATAACACAAATTAACATGAAGCATCACCAAATACTGAACTCTGCAAAACTATTACTGAACCAAGTTAACATACAGTAAATGAGTTTACTGGGTAGGAGTCAGCATACACCAAACCATGCACTTCCATGTCAAAATAATGAATTATGTATCAATAATTTCACAGTTAATCAAAGAAGCTGGCAAAAAAGGGAAAAGGCTGAAGAGGAAGCAGCATTTTAGGACTAAAGAAGAGTGACAATGTGGAAACTTTTGAGAATTGAGTATAACGGAAATTAAACAATTGGCTGCATTCAACTATGTAACTCAGAACAGCTCTAAAATCACAAAGATGAATTGATAGGACCTAAACCTAATTGAAATCAGAAGTAAAATACTGATTAAAGAAAATGCTAATACAGGGGTCAAAGGGAAGATGGAAGTAAGGGTATGAAAATTAAAATTTCCTCAAACAAAGTGGAAGCAGAACTGAAAGACTTTGTGCATTCTTGATTAAAGCAACCAAACAAACTCCATCTCAAAACTTCAAAGGCTCTTCTCTATGAAATCTCAGCTTTGGTAACAAATATTTTCCATAAACTTCTAATTAGTGGAAACACAATATGAGTGCATAATAGGGAATTAACATCCACGTTCAAAGAATAGGTAGATAAAGCAAACTAGGCAAAATGACCTATGCTGGCCAAACCTCAGTTTGAGTTTGAAAGGCAGCCTAATGAAAGACAGAGTGAAACAAAGTAGAGAACACAAGTGTATCAGAGGCAAAGCCAGACCAACGTATTACTTTTTCTTAGTAACAAAACCAACCTTCTTAAAAAACAAGCAAAGGAAACAAACTTTAATAAACACCAGCTAGCATCTTGTGGAAGATTACTTGTTCTAGCAGAGAAGGAATTATTGCAAGAACTGTTGAGAAGACATGCAAGTAGCTACAGGAGAGCTGACAGTAAGCTGTGCTGTAAGGACAGTCCCCTCGCCCTCGTTTTAGGTCATCCATTTTATTTCATATTCTCATTAATGGCCTTGGGGTAAAGGATATAGGAGTGCACTGGTTAACTCCATCAATATGAACCTGAGGAACAAGAAAATGAAAGCAGCGGAATATGCTTCAAGAAACAGGTAGTCTCAAATCCTGCTTAACCAAAACACTGAGCCTCCCACACCAAAACAACTACAGCTCAGCATTCCCTTGACTTCTCAGCAATAGGATGCCTTCCTCTTTTGTGAAGCAGGAAAATATCCCAAAGACAGTTCCCAGCCAAACATCTGGAATCAAGGAGGATCACAGAATCATAAAATCATAGAATGTTTTGCGTTGGAAGGGACCTTAAAGACCATCTGGTTCCAGCCCCCCTGCCATGGGCAGAGACACCTTCCACTAGATGAGGTTGTTCCAAAGCCTTGAACCCTTCCAGGGAGGGAGCAGCTACAACTTCTCTGGGCAACCTGTTCCAGTGCCTCACCACTCTCACAGGAAAGAATTCCTTCCTTATATCTAATGTAAATCCACCCTCTGTCAGTTTAAAACCATTACCCCTTATCCTATCACTACAGTCTCTGATAGAGAGTCCCTCCCCATCTTTCCTGTAGCCCCTTTAAATACTGGAAGGCCGCTATAAGGTCTCCCCAGAGCCTTCTCTTCTCCAGGCTGAACAACCCCAACTCTCTCAGCCTGTCCTCATAAGGGAGGTGCTCCAGCCCCCTGATCATCTTTGTGGCCTCCTCTGGACTCACTTGAGCAGGTCCATGTCTTTATGTTGGGGGCCCTAGAGCTGAACA
The DNA here is from genome assembly GCF_965140245.1 of Athene noctua. Lineage (NCBI taxonomy): Eukaryota > Metazoa > Chordata > Aves > Strigiformes > Strigidae > Athene > Athene noctua. The sequence goes on along the minus strand of NC_134077.1, from coordinate 21,068,442 downwards.
CAGCACTGCATATGGAGTTTCATAAGAGTGGAGTAGAGAGACAGAATCACCCCTCTTGACCTGCTGGCCACACTTCTTTTGATGCAGCCCAGGATACAGTTGGCTTTCTGGGCTGTGAGTGCACATTGCTGGCTTAGATTCAGTTTTTCATCCACCAGTACCCCCAAGTCGTTCTCCACAGGGCTGCTCTCAATTCACTCATTGCACAGCCTGTATTCATGTTTGAGATTTTCTCGACCCATGTGCAGGACCTTGTTCTTGGCCCTGTTGAACTTCAGGAGTTTTTCATGGGCCCACCTCTGAAGCCTGTCAGGATCCCCCTGGATGGCACATCCTTTCCCTTCAGAGTGTCAACCACACCACACAGCTTGGTGTCATTGGTGAACTTGCTCAGGGTGCGCTCAATGCCACCGTCCATGTCACCAGCAAAGATGTTAAACAGCACCAGTGCCAGTACCAGCCCCTGAGGAATGCCACTCATCACTGCTCTCTATTTGGACATTGAACCATTGACTACAACTCAATGGAGTGTGACCATACAGCCAATTCCTTATTCACCGAGTGGTTCATCCTTCAAATTCATGTGTCTCCACCTCAGAGAAAAGGGTGTCATGCAGGACAGTGTCAAATGCTTTGCACAGGTCCAGGTAGACGATGTCAGTTGCTCTTTCCTTATCCACCAGTGCTGTAACCCTCTTGTAGAAGGCCACCAAATCTGTCAGGCACAATTTGCCCTTAGTGAAGCCATGTTGTCTGTCACCAACCATCTCCTTATTTTCCATGTGCCTTAGCCTCATTTCCAGGAGGATCTGCTCCATGATCTTGCCAGGCTCAGAGGTGAGATCAACCGGCCTGTAGTTCCCTGGTTCTTCTTTATTTCCATTTTCAAAAAGCGGGGTTGTGTTTCCCCTTTTCCAGTCAGCAGGAACTGTACCAGAATGCTACAACTTCTCAAATATCATGGATAGTGGCTTAGCCACTTCATCTGCCAGTTCCCTCAGGATGCACAGATGCATCTCCTCAGGTCCCATGGATTTGTACACCTTCAGGTTCCTTAGATGGTCTTGAACTTGATTTTCTCCTACAGTGGACGTTCTTCATTCTTCCAGTACCCACCTTTGCATTCTGCCTCTTGGGCAGTGTGGCTGGAGCACTTGCTGATGAAGACTGAGGCAAAAAAGTTTTTGAGTGTCTCATCCTCCTCTATATCCTGGGTAATCAGGTCTCCAGTTTCATTCCAGAGAGGGCCCACATTTTCCCTAGTCTTCCTTCTATCACTGACATACCTGTAGAAGCTCTTGTTGCTCTTGATGTCTCTGGTCAGATTCAATTCTATCAGGGTCTTGGCCATTCTAACCTCATCCCTGGCTGCTCAGTTTCTCTCTACACCTCCCAGTCCTTCCACCCTCTGTAGGCTAGCATTTCATGTTTGAGTTTGTCCAAGAGCTCCTTCTTCATCCATGCAGGTCTCCTGGTGTTCTTACCTGACTTCCTCTTTGTTGGAATGCATTGCTCCTGAGTTTGGAGGAGGTGATCCTTGAATACCAACCAGCTTTCTTGGGCCCCTCTTCTCTCCAGGTCATTGTCCCATGCTACTCTGCCAAGCAGATTCCTGAGTGACCAAAGTCTGCTCTCCTGAATTCCATGGTAATGAGCTTGCTGTGTGCCCTCCTCACTGCCTTAAGGATCTTGAACTCCACCATTTCGTGGTCACTGCAGCCAAGGCTGCCCTTGAGCTTCATATTCCCCACCAGCCCCTCCTTGTTGTGAGAAGAAGGTCCAGCATAGCACCTGCCCTCATTATCTCCTCTATCACTTGGAGAAGTAAAGTATCCTCAACACATTCCAGGAACCTCATGGACTGCTTGTGCCCTGCTGTGTGTCCCTCCAATAGATACTAGGGTGGTTGAAGTCCCCTATGAGGACCAGGGCTTGTGAATATGTGACGGCTTCTATTTATAGAGGGCCTCATCCTCTCAGTCTTCCTGGTCAGGTGGCCTGTAGCAGAACCCCACTATAATGTCTCCTGCCTCTGCCTTCCCTCTAATCCTGACCTATAAGCTATCGGTCAGCTCCTCACCCATTCCCAGGCAGAGCTCCACGTACTCCATTTGGTCACTGACATAGAGCGTGATGCCCCCTCCTCGTCTCCCCTGCCTGTCCTTCCTTCTGAGCCTGTATCCTTCAATGCCCAAGGGATGAGGATACGTTAACCAAACATAGGAAGGGAGCAGTAGACTTAGAAAGTATCAGCACGGTTTTGCAAAGACAAGTCCTCCTCTGCAAACCTCTGAGTTCTCTGACAGATCAGCAAGTGTGTGGAGGATGATGTATGGTTGACAGACTATCTACATTGCTAACACTTTCAGCAAGGTCATCCACCAAGGACTTCTAAGTAAACTTGGCAGTCATAACATTGGAGGCAGTCAGTTTATGCCATGAAGAGAGGTGACAGGCGGCATTCTTCAAGGGTCTACACTGGGACCTGTAGTGTTCAACAGATTCTGAGTGATCTGGAAACAGCAATGTGGTGACAAAGTCTGCTGATGCTTATTCATTCAGAGTAGCTGAAAACGGCAATCTTCAACAATTTCAGGAGGACCTCATGAGACTGAATGACTGAATAATAACACAGAGATTATATTCAGGGCAGATAATCATAAACTCAGTGCCAAAGGGGGGAAAAAAAAAAAATCCTAATTTCAGATGTCAAATGATGGTTTCCAAACTGATCATTACCACTCAAGAGCAAAATTTTGAGGTTATGATAAATAGTTCCATAAATACATCAGTTTAGTACTTGGTAGCAGTCAAAAGAGCAAACTGAATATTAAGAACTATTGGAAAAGGAGCAGATAATAAAACCAAGAACATCAATATTCCCCTGTAAAAATCCAGGGTTTATCCACAAATTGAATACTGTGTGCAGTTCCACTACACTTATCTTGAGCAGGACATAATAGAATTGGGATGGGTTCAGAGAAGGGACAATAAAGATGCTCAGAGGTGTAGATTGTTTCCCACTAAGAAACAAAAACTTTATTGGTTATTATTTCAGACTCCTCAGAGTCTGAAAAAGAAACAACTGAGGAAGAAAACAATAGAGGTCCACAAAAGCATGACAACCCACAGGGACAGAGGTATAGCAACTGGCAGGCAACTTGGAAAAGGCAGTGGGGGTTGGCTGTCCAGAAGGGGCATTGTAGCATCAATCATAAAAGAAGTAATTTGGCCAGCCAAGGTCTGCTGGGAGAAATAGTGTCTCATTAAATCAAACTTCATAGTTGGGGAAGAGATGACAAATTTCTGGGCATGCCCATCCTCCTTCAGGTTATTTGGCATCTACCAGACTGTACATCTGGAAAGAAAATATCTCTTTCAAGGCCAGTATTGAAATGTCTTAAACCTTTCAGTTTTCCTAATGACTTCACTGATTTTTTGTTCACAGAGCACAACATGTCAGTTGTTGCACTGTCCTCAGTGTCCACGTGCTGGCTGAAGCCCAGACAGTTTAGCTGAGGTGCGAATGGGAGCACTGAGAAAGATGCCTCTGCCTATAGAGCATCAGTACTTTAGGACAGCTTCCTATCCCATCATCACAACAATTTCTGTCTTTTTGGTGTGTTGGGACATCACACCCACAACACAATGGAATCACAGTAAGTAAATCACTGCAGCTACTAACCAACAAAACCAAAGACATAAATGGACCTTTGTAGTGCAGTTTACTCTTTTGTCTGTTCTCAAAAAAGCATAAGATCCATCTATGGAACTACTTTTACATATCTCATGCAAACACAAAAGCTACCTCCTCCCATGAGTTTGGGGGCCTTATCCAAAAATACAGCTCTGCATATATACAAGCTGCAGACATGCTGTCCCTCAAATTGAGACTCATTTAATTTTTAACTGAATGTGATTATTTTTTCCTAAGGCACAACATACACATAGAAAGGATCACCCTGCACACCCTTCTCCAGCCCACTGCATAAGCAACAGGATCCTATGGCTCAACATTTTATACCTCTGCAGCACCTGCACTAACATGAGAAAATCTCAATCACTTTTCACTGAGTTCATCACTTAGAGATTTAAAAAACAAACAAACAAACAAATAATATCCAATAACAAAAAAACAGGAAAAGTGCTTCCCACTGTAACAGGAGTGATTAATAGGGTAAAGATAGCAGAGCAGCTGTATATTCTCTTTCCTCTTTTGGGCAAGACATATATGTAAGTGATATTATTCAGCAGTGTCGGTGCATCTGTTCACACCGCTGTGTTACAGGCTGATAAGGAAGCAATGCAGTAATCCATAAGAAAGTGCTGTAGCTGAGCTCTCATCTGAGCCATATGCTATGATGGTATCTTCTCTGATTTACAGTCCAGTGAATTCAGTTCTTATTACATGCATTCTGGAAGCACTCCACATTTTCCCTCTTCTGTAGTAGTCCGGTGGAACAAGAGCTTTTTATCTTACCGTATCTCCCCCAGCCCTCCCAGAAAAAAAATATTTAACATAACAGAATGATAGAGTATTTGTTACATGCAAGGCTACCAAGTAGGAATTATTTGTTTTCATGCTTATTATTCCATTATTGGAAATTAAATACATTTGCCATCTCTTACCTCAGCGACCTAGAGAACATGTCTGCCCACGTTGACATCATCTGTGATCACCCTGGAAGTCTTTTTTAGAAACAGCAGCAGCAAGACAGGGAAACAAGAATGTCCTGATAGAATTAGTGGAATTGCCAGAATGCACACTGGGGACACAGTCATTAAAATGCTGCAGAATTAATTTCAGTCTGGAAATTATCTGTGACCTAAATGCCTTTTATAGATTACCAATTCTAATGACTTCATTCCTAATGGCACATTAAAAGCAGTTTTCCATAATTTTTAATTAATTGTTGAAAGCAAACAAACATCTAAACATCTGATAGCATAGCCTCAATTCTGTAAACCGAGGTATGTGTTTCATTTTACTCACATGAGTAGCTCTTTTAACATCATACATAGAAAAAGCCCAGGAAACCAGCTATATTCATCTGCGCTTGAAAAATCAGAGCCAAGGATCATCATCAACCTTATCCCCTCACACAGAAAAATATGTCCTTTATTTTTGTTCCAGAGTGATTGTGGTGGAGACTGGTTAATCTCTTTGTTGTGAGGTCAGGGTCAAAGAGTGGGAGTTAGGAAGGAATGTGTGGAAAGAGGGAGAAAAAGAATAAAGTAAACATTTCACAACAATCTCAAATGAAAGTTACCACAAGACATGTTAGCACTGCCAGATGGATTGGGCAAATACGAATTTCAACAGATTTTCCTCAGAGTTGTGATCCTAGCTTGAAAAGAGACTTCATAAAAATTGATTGTTTATGATCTGGGTTTATTGCATCTCAGCAGCTTCAGCCTAGATCTGTTTTGTTTAATAGGAAGACCATAAAGCAAATAAAATCCCTTTCTTAACTAAAAATTACTTCCCAGGAGGCATTAGAATTACAGAAACACAAATTTATTATATCCTGCCTTAGAACTGTTCCTGAAGTTTTATTATTTTTCTTTCTTTCACATGCTAATTTGAAATCCAGTGTTACTCTACAAGGTTGAGCAGCTGCTGTGCACAATTACAGGAATGACTACATATCAGCAAGGTGCAGTGATTTTTATACATATTATATTCAAGCAGCTATACAGTACTGGCCCAGCACATGTGAAACTTAAAGCAAGTAAAGACTGCATCACAGTTAAGCAGAAATGTCATATAGGGATTTAGAAACTTAGGCCTGGTCAGGGCTTCCTGGGACTGCAGCCCAGCAGATGAAAGCATATACACTAACGCATATTCATTATACCTGAACCAGAATCAACCACAGTAAGTTTCTGAGAGCAAATATTTACTAGCTGCTTCTGAAGAACTGATGTGTCCTTCTGACCTGCCTTTATTCTAGGTCTTTACCACTAATTAAATATGTCAAAAGTAGTTCCTTTCAGAAGGAAAAATATTAAAACATGCTTATAAAAGAAGCCACAAGCTTATTCCTTTAGACCTGATTAATGAAAGGGAATAGTTTGGTGGCCTGGGAAGGTATTTCATTAGAGCACCCAATCCAAGCTGAATGTTGAGCTGCATACTGTTGTTTGCCTCTGCTCAGCTGAAACTGCTTTTGTTACCAATTACTATGGTAAAGCAACACTGGCAACACCAAAGTCCTCAGATATCTCTGAATACAGTCTTCTGCCCATTCAGCTCAGGCTGCAAGTGCAGCACAAGAGTCTCACAGGTCCATCTGCCCCTTCCAAGAGAAGCTTGTTAGCCAAGCATCAGGACTAAGTCTTTTTTATCTACCATCCGCCCTGGACAAGAAGCTCCCACACAGTGTTTTCCACCTCTGCTCCATGTTTCCATGCTGTTTCTGTTGTCCACAGACAAAAGAGAAAAGCAGACCTTTGTTGTGAAAAGCTCAAGGCAACCAAGCATGGCAATGTACAGAGGAAAACAGAGCAAAACACACAAGGAGCAAGCTGCAATTTCAGCATAGCCAGAGTTACAGCCCCAGACCTTCACCTAAGCAGTGTGCTTCCAGCTCATACTCATACTGCAGGAGAAAACCATTATTAAGGCTGAAAAGTCAGTATGTGGAAGGTAGAGAACATCAGAGTTGCATTTGCAATGTAGGTGGGACATTAATGTTTTTTCCTACCCAAGACAAGTCTGATGTTTTAGAGTTGCTTCTCAGCTTGATTTCAGGTTAAAAGCTGACATTCTGAAGATTGTATTGCCTTAGTAATTGTTTTCTTTTAATATTTTCAGAACATTTAGTTCTGATTTTGCTTTTTCATTTTATGAATTATTTCATATAAACTAAATCTTTAGGGTGAGAAATTGTTTTGCACTAAAATAAAATTTTAAAAAGAACAAATAAAAACAGAAACCCAAGTTGTGCCTCAAAAAGGAAAAAATGGACAGTTTTGGACAACTTTAAACTTTTTACCCAGAACTATCTGATTGAATGGAGCTGTTAAACAAGCCCTTTCCCTACTAATTTTTTTTCTCGATCAGTGTTTCTAATTCTCCTTTTGGAGGACATACACTCATGCCTTATTTACTGCCCAGGGTTCAAACTACACTCAGACAATATAATTGTTACTCTCCCACTGAGCTTTGCCATGGCATTCCTCATTCACACTGCCCTTTCCCAGGCTCCGCAGGAGCATCCCAGACCCTTCTGCCTGACCTTGCCCAGCTGTGACCCTTCTTCTCCACCACACTCAGCATATTCTTGCCCTAGTTACACCTTTTCCTTTAGCACAATTTCATGGCCACTGCTTCACTTCTCTCTGCTCATCACAAGCGTATTTTTACTTCCCAGCCCAGGCTTACCATCACTTGCTCAGTTTGCTGTCCCCAGCCACTTGTGTCTCTTCCTGCCTGAGGTTCCCTGCCAGCAACTCACAGGCAGCCGTGGGCAAATCCTCTGTGCTCCACTGACCCCCTTCAAAAATAAATACATACAAAAGTCAGCTTGAGACAGACTCCTGACACCCATAATTTCAGCTCACTAAGTTAAAGTCTGTCCAAGCAATAAGAAACTAAAAAGTCTTCTAATGCAAAGCATTAAGCAACCTTAATAAATAATGTAATTTTTTGCTGTTGAAGATAGGCTTTCTACAACACAGACCTGGCTACCCTTCTCAGAGGGCATTTTCCCATCTTCTATCTCTCTCCCCACACCTGCCTATTGTGCCTTTTCCCACTCCTTTAGTCTCTCCTGTTCCTTCCCATATTCTAGGCAAATGCCAGGTCTCATCAAAACAGGTCAAGGACTAACTGAATGTCCTTTTCTATGAAGGAGGACTCAACTCATTGTGTCATGGCAAAGACAAGCTCTGGTGTCCAAGAAGCCATGATAAGTGATGCCAGCACTTCTATTTATTAGAAGTTCATGGGTTTTATGACTTATATTTTACCCCAGTAAGATAAAGATTTCCTTCTCATTTAAAGTGAGTCTATAAGGAAATAAGTTTCATAGGCAAAGTTTATTGGTAGTATCAAATCCAAAGATACATTATGTAAAGCAAAAAACCCTGGATAAGTCAAAGACTCCATATTTTAAAACCTGCTTAGAGGTTCAGCAGCTGGAAATCATGCTGCTGTTGTGGGAAGGGGAATTACTACAAGGAGGGGACACATGCCAAGGCAAGACCAAAGGTGTCTCTTGCACTGCTGTCCACCAACATCAGCATATTGTGAATTCATTGCTTTGTCTAAGGGAAGAGATCAACATCTTCTGGTGCATGGAAAAGGTGAAAGGGCATTACTGTCCTCCCACACATATATAAAGGAGGGGGAACACAAAGAAATTTGCACATTCTCTACCAAGTTAAGTAATATCCTCAGTATTTAAGGGTGGAAAAGGGAGTTTGTGACCAGGGGAACTCACACTGCAGCACCCAGCTGAGGGTGGCCCTGGTGATGGTGAAGGCACCATCCCCCAGCCCCACAGCATCCCAGCACTGGTACTGGAGGTAGTCGGGGCTGATGCTCTCGGGGTACACCTGGGACAGCAGCACCCATAGGGGGGGAACGGGTACCACTGGGAATACAAGGAATCCCACATCACCCTGCAACCCACTAAAACTGTATTTGCCAACCCCAGTCCCTCCAAAACCCCAAAACACTCTCAGCCCCCCAACACCCCCCCCCCCCCAACTCATTAGCACCCCCCAGATATTATTGTGCCTCCAGTTATCCATTTTATCGCCCAAGACCCCAAATATCTCCCCGGGACGCTACCAGCATACACTCAGGATGCCCCTGAGACCCAACGCTGACCCAGCCTTGCTGCTGCTGCTGTCCCTTCCCCGTATCCAAACCCTGACCCCCCTCCTGCCCCAGTGACCAACATCCCTGGGCAACTGTGGCGAGTCCCCGGCTCCTTCTTTGCAGTGGCTGCTCCGTGCTGCTCCTGCGCCATCGTCTTTCTGCCCAAGGGCAGCTCCTGGGGCTGCGCCTCATCCTGAGGAGACCACAGAGATGTGCAGAGGCTGCTCTGTGCTGGCCACTTGGGACAGCTGCATCTTCTTACATGTTGAGAAAATGCCTGTGTGGAAATAGAATTAATCATCAGAATAATTGATAAGGAGAAGTAATCAGGATTTAAACAAAACCAGGCTCCTGTTCAGAACACCTGTGTAGTTCAGCTTGCCTGTTTTTTCTTCCCATCACTTTCAAGATCCTGTTCAGTTCTGCTTTGCCCTGCATCTCTGCTTGTTCTCATCCCGATTTCATGTAGCCAGGCAGACTGACTTCCTCCTCCTTCTTTTCCCTGGTTTTCTCCCCATGAAATCTGTTTTCTGTAATTGCCTGGTCTTCGTGGAAACACATCTAAAAACTGCTCTTGCAGGTTCCCCCCTTTCAGGAGGTGCCTGTGGCTGCAGGGATGCCACATGAAGCAGGTGAGACAGGGCTGGTGTCTACTCCAGGTCGGGGTTTGCACCCCCTGGGTGCTGTGGAGAGGCAAGGTGCTGTGGGCTAGCGGCAGTAGCTGGGGTTCGGAGCAGAATCGGATCTTTGTGAAAAACGAGAGTTTTCCTGAAGTGACTCCCTGTGCCTAAGGCTGGCTGGTGGCCTGCAGCCAGCGTGTGCCCTGTGCCAGGGAGATGGCCGGGGGGGCTGTCAGGGGAGCGGAGAGGTCTGACAGCACCTTTCTGGGGCGCTGGCTGGGACAGGCTGGGGAGGTCTTCAGCTCTGTGTGTGGTGGTCAGGGGAGGCAATGCAGTAGGTGGAGCCGGCTCGTCTCTGATCAACCTTTTCAGGCAATTCCTGGTGGG